>NW_027528612.1:84606-177712 GCF_008692635.1 Crocuta crocuta
ATTTGAGACTGTAGAGATAGTAAAAAAAAAAACAGTAGATGCATAATAAACATAGATTAAATTATTTTTGCATTTATTTATATTTAAAATAATATTAATGTAAATAATATGTTATAACACATACTCAAAATAAATATACTCAAGAGTAAAAGAGGGGAACCTGAGTGGCTCCCTCAGGTGAGTATCCAACTCTGGATTTCAGCTCAATTCATGATCCTGGGGTCGTGAGATTTAGCCCCTCAGTGGACTCCATGCTGAGCATGGCGCATGCTTCAGAATTTCTCTCTTTCTCCCTCCCTCTCCCCTGCTTGCACTGTCTCTCTCTCTCTCTCTCTTTCAAAAAAAAAAGTAAAATTCATTTTGAACATCATTTTTCAAGGGCTCTTTTTTAACAATGAACACAATTTGGGGGCACTTGGATCATTCAGTCTGCTAAGTGTCCAACTTTGACTCAGGTCATGATCTCGAGTTTCATGGGTTCAAGCCGTGTGTCGGGCTCTGTGTGACAGCTCAGAGCCTGGAGTCTGCTTCTGATTCTGTGTCTCCCTCTATCTCAGCCCCTCTCCCGCTCATGCTCTCTCTCTGCCTCTCAAAAATAAATAAATGTAACCAAAAAAACCCCAAAAATAATAATGAACACAATTTAAACACTGCCATTTTACACTTACCCACATTTGTAAATGTAACAAAAATATGCTTTTTTTCTCTTTTTTTCTATTACCTTTTCAATCCTGTTGAGAATGGTTAGCATGTGTTCACTGGGCTATGATGATATTTCCCTAGATAAAGTTTGGTAAGACGTTTTATGATTGTTCATACCATATTCTAACTAATAACAAAGGGAAAACCTCTACAGATACTCTTTGATTTGAATGTTGGAAATCCTTTGTGACATAGGGGTTCATATTCTTTGTACATTAATAGGTTATATAACAAATGAATTTGATTGACGTAGCCTGATGTTTCCAAAGCTTGGCTGGCAATCAGAATTATATGAAGAACTTTTTAACCCCCAAATGGAGAGATTCTTTTTTTAGGACTGGAATTCGATTAATATTGGTTAAAGATTTCATTTTCTTCAAAATCTCCATTATGATTCAAATGTTCAACCATGTTTACCAAAGCTAATTGTAAATGTGAAAGCCTTGCTCCCATGACTCTGATAGGAATCATGATCAATCAAAAATATTCAAGTTTTGAGAAGTATGCTGGTGCAATTTTGACTGGAATTGCATTGAATGTGTAGAGTGCTTTGGGTAGTAATGACATATTAACTATATTTATTCTTCCTATCCATGAGCATGGAATGTTTTTCCATTTCTTTGTGTCTTCTTCAATTTCCTTCATAAGTTTTCTATAGTTTTCATCATACAGATCTCTTGTATCCTTGGTTAGGTTTATTCTGAGGTATTTTATGTTTTTTTGTGCAATTGTGAATGGGATCAGTTTCTTGATTTCTCTTTCTGTTGCTTCATTGTTGGTGTATTAAAATGCAACCGATTTCTGTACGTTGATTTTGTACCCTGCAACTTGGCTGAATTCTTGGATCAGTTCTAGTAGGCTTCTGGTGGAGTCTGTCGGGTTTTCGATGTAGAGTATCATGTCATCTGCGAAGAGGGAAAGTTTGACTTCCTCTTTGCCAATTCTGATGCCTTTGATTTCCTTTTGTTGTCTGATGGCTGATGCTAGGACTTCCAGCACTATGTTAAACAACAGTGGTGAGAGTGAACTCCCCTGTCATGTTCCTGATCTCAGGGGGAAAGCTCTCGGTTTTTCCCCCTTGAGAATGATGTTAGCTGAAGGCTTCTCACAGATGGCTTTTATGATGTTTAAGTAGGTTCCTTCTATCCCGACTTTCTCTAGAGTCTTTATTAAGAAGNCTCTTGAATGCTGACAAAAACTGAGGACTGATGGATGTGGGGGGGAGGGGGGATGGGCATGGAGGAGGGCACTTGTGGGGATGAGCACTGAGTGTTATGTGGAAACTAATTTGACAATAAACTATTTGTAAAAAAAAATATTCAAGTTTTTAATAAACACTTATTTCAGGTTCTCAGGAATTTTTGGCTCCTAAAGTGAGAAAATCCTGTTTTCTGGTTTAGATTAAGCTATTTGACAAGTGAAGATAAGAATATGACATCAATTTAAAAATTAAATATATTTAGGGGCACCTGGGTGGCTCAGTCGGTTAAGCATCCGACTTTGGCTCAGTTCATGATCTCATGGTTTGTAGGTTCGAGCCCCGCGTCGGGCTCTGTGCTGACAGCTAATTCAGAGAATAGAGACTGTTTCAGATTCAGTACCTACCTCTCTCTCTGATTCTCCCCTGCTCACGTTGTCTCTCTCTCTCTTTCAGAGATAAATAAAACATTTAAAACATTTTTAAAAAATCAAATATATTTGTATGCATAAGGTTATCTTATGTTGGAAAATAAAAATATATGCTGATTATCTCTGAATTCATTAAATTACTCTCCTATTTCACAGTATTGAAACAGCAATCTGTTTATTTGATGAAGAAGGGAAGAGAATGTTTATTCTAGCAACTTACATAGTATCATAATAAAAAGAGCAAGAAAGACTTTGTAAATATCTACAAATAAAATTATGTAGATTCAAACTGGGAACAGGATAATATGAAGACATTGGGGATACAAGCAAGAGGTTCAATTCAGAGGAAACGTCAGGTTATACAAATCTGTGTTGATGTTGCTTAAAGATCTGACAGAATAGGGGAAGATGACGGTGGTTTATAGAGTTCATAGATATTTATTGAATTCATAGATAGTGTCATAGTGTAGTCCATGCTGTGATGTATGTAGTCCGTGCTGTTATAGAACTCCTAGCTGCCAGACTAAACCACAGTTGCCCTAGGCACCAGAACTGTTGGCTGCCAATGATGCATAGCTTCATCTCTTTTATGGATATTTCTTCCATCTGTACCCAGTGTCCAGCAGGTTCTTCAAACGGCAGCCCCAATTGTCTATGTCCATGACAACTCTGTGTTTCATGACATTTCCATAGAGCTCTCACATTCCTGCACAATTTTCAAGCACAGGCATTAACTATGCATGCAGAGTAAACTCACTTGGGAAACAGGTATACGGCCCCTCTCTGGAAAAATGGAAAGTTTGCCCAACACCTTGAAAGACAGAGAGTATCTCTTCAGTAGCAGCTACAGCATGTACACTGCCACTATAAAAAATTAGACTTCCTTAAGTTCGGGGTTTCTCTTCTGTACCACAAGCCACTGAGTATGCAGCCATTTACCTTTACCCACTGCATTGCTACTGGGGAGTTTGGTGGCAAAGGGAACTGACACAGATTTGCTAATGCTCATTGCTGCTCTCTGTGAATAACAGAGTCCTTTTTTTTTCTGGCCAAGGAATCTTGGGCCTACAGCATCCATAAAACTGTAGGAGGCTAACTTGTAAGCTAACAAATAGGGTAAAATCTTAGACCCTTCAACCAGCTGCAGATCTTCTGTGGATAAGCTGAGGCCTGTGTTGCAATCTGAATCAAGATAAACTTGTTCTTCTGCCAAAGATCTCTCATTTCCTTGAGGTGAGATGTTTGAAAGCACTCTTCGATAAAATTCATACAAGCAGTTGTCTGTCTCAGAGTTTGTTTCTGAGAAAACCTGATTTGAGTCAGTGGATGCTATAAGTTATACAACGAAGCAGATCCTACAATGATATTTGGGGACGAGATATCTTCTAATGTTGGAATGCAAAGTAGGGTCTCATCACTAACAGCCTGTGGCATTCTGTAGTAATGATGTTGTTACAAGTTTTATTGTGATACACTGGAATGAAATAATGCACTGGTGAGCACTTCATCAGTCAGGATTTAATCCAAGAAGAACAAATAGAAGTTGTATGTAAGGATGTGCTACAAGGATTCGATCTTACACAATTGTTTCCAAAAGCTGTTGTCCTTATATTGTACATGGAGCTTGATGTCCATGGGGCAGCACTTGGGAAAAAGACAGATGTAAGCTGAAAATGCAGAGAAGAAACTAGCAGAGTAGAGCTCATGCTGGTTATCTGGTTATCTGTACCTCTAGTCTTGGTAAAGTGAGTTTTCCATGGAAGAAGCTGGCATCATTTGTCATAGAACTAAACATACATCTGTCCAGGAGTCAGAGAAGCTGAAGGAGATCCAGGGTAGCATGGAGCATTTACAGGCACAAATGTCCCATGTCAATAAGGTAAGCCAACAGGTAAATGACATGTGTGAGTTACGAAAGCAACTTCAATGAACTTCTCAAAGAATATGAAACAACAACAAATAGGACTTCTGTTTCATTTCAGCTCTTCAAATTTCACACAAATCTAAGACCTCGAAAAGGTGAAATATCCAATGCATATGGAAAGCTCAAGGAAGTATTATTTATAAACTCAAAGAGATATGATGCCTATTGCTGAGTGTTGCTGAGTATTATTCGTGCTCTGGAAAAGATAATGTATGGCTGAACATGATTAATTACGAGAATAAAACCAAGTGGGAGAGTCACAGAATAGTGGCCGACACATTTAATGGAATTTTCACCTTGATTAGCCAGAGGGCAATACACATAAACTCAGTAAGACCCGTGAAAGTGTACGTGTAGTTTTAATTTTGAGTAGATCATTGTTCCCCTGGTTGGGGAGGAATGGACCTTGAGACTTGGAATGGAATCCAAGATCTTCCTATATTCTCTGGGCATGCAGAAATGGATGGGCCCTGTGTCTCTAATTTGACGAAATTTCTTCCTTGAATACCGATACCTGCTTTCCTCAGGATCATCCCTAACCTCCTCATTGCTTGACTGCCAGATCAAGAGCTAAGCTCACGTTACAATATAATATGGCCAGAGATATGCTGGGCCTGCTAAGGAAGGAAAGAGGTGATATATATTGGCGGGAATAGTATAGGATGTAGCCTATCAGTGCCAGGAGACTTTCAGGATCCTGAAGATCCAAATGAATCCAATGAAATGAAGAATTATGTTGGAAGGCAGAGCTTTTTGAAATGAGACCACTGGCCCATGATACATGAAGTAGACCTTGGAAAGACTAATGTGCTATTTCTGTTTGGTCCTTGGAAGCAATACAAATGAAAGTGAAATAAAAATGCTTGCCCTTTCATTTGTGACTCTCATGGCAGTTGGCAAAAGGAGAAACCAATAGGTTTAGAGAAGGGGGCATGGGACATTGAAACTGCCACATCTGGCCTGAACACAGACCGCACACTATCTTCAGGAGAAAAGACCTGCAGAATCCACAGAACATGCTGTTTACTAAATGACAAGGAACATACTTGTGAGAGTGGCATAAGCATCGTTGAGAAGCTCCAAAGAGGCTGCCATCTGTAGGCGAGGGCTCAGGAAAGAAGCCACTTACATGACCAGGGTATATTTGAGCCATGGTGATAACAGAATGTCAAACTTAAGAAGGTCAGGAGATATGGCTTAGCCATCAGAAGCAAAGGAAGTCCAAGCCCAGAAATGAGCAGCAAGGTCAGAGTGACAGTCAGTGAGGGTGTGGAAAGGCTGTTTCAAAACACTTGAAGATGGTTGTTCAAATATGTAAAACTGAAGGGCACAAAAAACAGAAACCAAGAGAATTTCTCAAGTTAAGCAACTTAAAGAGATTAAGGAAAGACTGCTTAGGAGGCTGAAAACAGATGTCCTTTATAAAGTCTTGACTCTTTCTCTAATTTCTAAAGTTTAGCCAGCTTTCAGACCCAGAACTCATCAACTATAGGAGACGTCAGATCCTCATGAGGAGTCTCTGTAGCAACCATGTAATAATATATGGCTCTGATTTCCCAAGTCCTAAGGGAATACAGCCATGTATTGAGATAATTGAATACCGTGGTAAAGAGAATATTTCCACATTTAAAGCACTGTTGAAAACACTTTCCACCTCTATGTTTATACCCAGGGATCCATAATATCATCACATTATGTTCCCCGACCCATTTGGGGACAAATGGGGCATACATAATAAGCAGAGTACTGGACCAGGTCCTCCTCATGGTCATGTCCCCATCTCCAACTGTGTAATTAGAATCATCACACTTGATCATTAACAGAAGCCTTATACTGAAAATGTCTGAAATCTAACACAATATCACATCGCAGGGGAATGGCAGAGGTTAGGGCCCCCTTGAAGACTAGAGCATGGCTGAGGTGATGGCTCCTACGGTACCACACTTGATTCATCATTCTGGCCCTTAAAAAAAATTCTTCCTGATGATATTTGACAATACAGATTCTACCATGTGGTAGCCTCAATTTCAATTTTGTGAAAAATTTTTTTTCCAGAGCAGATGAACACAGCCTCATGTATAGAGTGCTTGGCATCATTTTTGGCTATACGGAAATAATAATCTACTACAGATGCCAAACGTTTGCATTCAGAATAATGTAAATACATAAATATTAAATATAGACTATATAGATATAAATATACATAAATATATAAATTATATTACTTATATAGTCTGTATTATGTAAAATAAAGATAAAATTAAACAGATAAATATGAAAACAGATACCTTATAGAAAAAATAGATATGTAAAATACAGGTAGGTTAATATGAATGTAGATATTATTAGATATAACAGCCAAAAATAAAATAGACATATTAAAAACTTGAAATTAACTAATTTTAAAAAATACATATATTAAAACAACACTATGTGTAAATGCTTTTTATCTTTATTTTTGGGAAATTACTTGGGTGTTATGATTATTTTCTTTCACCATTTCTACATATATTTTCAATATTAATGTTCTAATGTGGTGTGTGTCCATTTTTTACTTCCTTTACTTAAGAAATTCCAATCATACATGTATTACATAGATTATAAATTATCTCTCCATATCTTTAGGTTCTGCCCCATTTCTTTGAACACCTATGTTATACTGTATAAACATTTCTTCAAATATACTTCCCAGTTTTTTAATTCTCTCAACAGCTACAGTTATATTGCCCCAAAGCCTGCGCTTGGTTTCCAATTTCAATTATTCAAGATTTTATTTCTTAAAGTTCTAATAGTTCATTTTCCATGCCTAGCATTAAATATAGTCTGTTTCTCTTCATGTATTTTAAAATATGTAATTCTTCTTTTAAAAAAAATTAGCTATTTTTAATTTTCTCTCCCATATCACCGTATCCACAGTCTTGGCAGAACTCATTCTGCTGGTTTTTATTATGGCAGCTTCTTTCCTTGTGTGCTTAATAACTTTTCACTGCGAGCAGCTCATTTTAATTGGAATTATCTGTGATATTAATTTGAATCTGAAGCTATGTAAGGGTTTCCATGAAGAACTGAAATTATATGCAGTGATTAATTCCTCTCTCAAGAATAAATATAACTTTATTTTTAATTGATAATTTTAGGCTACTAAAAAGCTAAATGAAGACTATATCATGCTTAAATATTGCAGGGATGAGTTTTTGGTTTTTTACCCTAATTTCTTATCAAGCCTAAGATAATTTCCCTTAAATTCCCAAAAGTAATGGAGTATTATTTTTATGTTTACCTTTAATCTATGAATAGTTCTATAGGATTAATTATCTTATAAAACTCATACATGGCTGGGCCTGGGGTTTTATTTTCTGAATCATAAACTCCAAGAACTAGTGAAAACCGAAACCCTAATTCCTTCCTTCCTTCCTTCCTTCCTTCCTTCACACCACCGTTTCCTTCTTTCATATAATTTAGTAATGCCCTTATAACCAAATGCTCTTTAATGCTCTGTTACCTTTTCTCAGTTCCCAATTTCTATTAAAATTAGCATGAGAGGGGCGCCTGGGTGGCTTAGTCGGTTAAGCGTCCGACTTTCCGACTTTCGCTTAGGTCATGATCTCGCGGTTTGTGGGTTCGAGCCCCGCGTCGGGCTCTGTGCTGACTGCCAGCTCGGAGCCTGGAGCCTGTTTCAGTCTGTGACTCCCTCTCTCTCTGACCCTCCCCTGCTCACGCTGTCTCTCTCTCCTAGAAATAAATAAAACATTTAAAAAAAAAATAAATAAAATAAAATTAGCATGAGAATTCCTTAAATTTTAGTAAGCTTGTTGATATTTTTCATACCATATTTTTAAATATTTTTCCACATTTTATTTTTATTTGCTCAAAAGAATTTGTACAGACACCTAGTATAAAGGTTCCCTAAACAATAACTACTTTAATCCAGAATTTGTTTTTACAAAAGAGAGGGGATTGGAATAGTGAATCACCTATCTAAGTCAGCTGCTCCTTCTATTGTGATTATTACTTTTTAAAATAACAAGCTTAAAACAATGTTTTTTTCCTCACCAATTTTAAAATCAATCATTTATCTATGTTATATGAGATGGGGAAATTAAAACCCTTTTATTACATGGGGGCACTATGGCTGGCTCAGCTGTGCTACTCTTAGTCTCTCCTAAATAGGATTTCAAGCCCTATGTTGGGCGTGGAGTCTACACAAAATCAGTCAATCAATCAAATAAAATCTTTTAATACATCAACTGCCGCTGGCTTCCATTCCATCTTTATGTTACCTATATGGTTACTTTAACATAATCAAAGTTTGCAGTTTTTAGAGTCTTTTCATTAAATATACATCTCTTCTGTGTTTTTCTATAGAAAATTGAATACTCAAGAATATTTCTATCATTTTTATGTCACTACTTATTTTAATGTTTATTTCTTTTTGAGAAAGAGAATGTGAGGAAGGGAGGGGCAGAGAGAGAGGGGAAGAGAGGATCAGAAGCAGGCTCTACACTGACAGCTGTGAGCCTGACATGTGGCTCAAACTTACGAACCATGAGATCATGACCTGAGCCGAAACTGGATGCTCAACTGACTGAAACACCCAGGCACCCCCATCACTACTTTTACCTGCAGTACAAAATGGCAGTATTTGTTAGAGGCTTACAGATTTAGATTATTTAGCCTATTAAAGTTTACATTTTAAGACCTCTAGGCTCCTCATACAGGCACATGCTTTTGTGTTATAACTTGACTATTCACACAACATGTGTTTTTCCTTCCTGATAATTTCAGTAAACTCATTAATTGATATGTGTTTATCACTTGCATGTTGGATGCATTGAAAAGGAAAAGCAGTCGTGTCATTTTAGGCCTCTGCTCTGTAAGGAAATTATTCTAGAAAACAATTTCAAATCGGTTTTCTTTTCATAAATCATGTCAGTTCCTTTAACATTTTGTTTTAATTTGCTTTTGTATTTGAATGTGTTCCTATAGGATAAGTTTTGTGTGGTATATGTGTGTTTTAAAGATTTTCAACTCCCGCATTTTTCCCTAATAGAGAAAATACACGCTTACTTTCCCAAAACAATATAGTTTTTGCCCTTCTAATCATACTATTTAAAAAATATATATGAACCTACTTTCTTTGTGAAAACACTTTTAGAGCACTGTGGATTCCTGTTACAATCCAGACTGATTGCTGTACACATACAAACCTCAATCTCCTTTTAGTGAATTTTGGCAATAGAATCTCAATCTGGTCTTTTGCTTTCTAAAAATCTTTAAGAAGTTGATCCTTTTACGCAAATGATGAATAACATTTAAACTTTCTGAGTCCTTGATTAATGAAAAATTTTTATTATGCTGTCCATTAATTTAAAAATTTCATGTGGTATTTAAGAACTAAATCTAAGTAAAAATTACAGTAAAACCTTGGTTTGCAAGCATAATTCATTCTGGAAACATGCTTGTAATCCAAAGCACTTGTGTATCAAAGAGAATTTCCCCAGGAGAAATAATAGAAACTTAGATGATTTGTTCCACAACACAAAAATATTCATTTAAAATGATTACAGTTCTGTAATAGAATACAAACATAATGTAATACAATATATATAATTTTAACAAAATATAAAACATATATGTAAGAAATATATATACTTATATATAATATATACATGTTTGTATATTATTNAATTATATATATATATACATATATAAATTACTAAAGACTCTTGATAGCTTTGACATGTATAATATCTATGTGAATATTCAGCTGTCATTTGAGGTCATAATTATAGCAAATTTTTGTTTTCACATTTTCCAACAGACTTGCAATTGACTTCAGATTTCATAGTTTAGAAGAAAATTGTAGAACAGGAACTACCTCTATAAATATAATTACTATGATTTATAAAATCAAACTAGATATTAATCACAATCAAACTAAGTTTTAGTCACAAATTAATTCATAGTGTTATATATTTCAGCCACAAAATTATGGATTATAATGACATCTCAACTTCTTGTCCACATAATAACACCTCTAGGCAATAGTTAGCACTTAATCCAGACAATACTGTGATCCCTTCTAGGAAAAAAAAATATATTCAGAAATGAGATTTGTTATGCTTCACTGAAGAATTCTTATAAATAGGGTCATTTAGAGTCATTGCAATTACAGTGAAGGTGACAACTGTGGATGTTTTTATACACAAAATGCCTTAGTACACAAGAAAATATTTTGCCAATGGTATAAGTACTGAATTATTTTTAAGTTGAAGCAAATTTCCTGTGTTGTGAATAGCTGATGTATTATTATCTTTAAACACTTAATATGTGATATTGTTTTTCTTATGGACCTTCCAATTCCAGAAAATATGATATATAAAACTCAGTAAAGGGACAATTAGAGCAATACCTTAATATGTGTATATTGTTCTATAAGCAGACCAATTTTTTATAATTTGGACTAGAAAAACATAAAAGAAAACTCTAGATCAAACTGTTAGGGTCGCTGTTTATGAGTGTTCACTGAAATCTTCCTCATGTCCATTTTTGACCATTTCAATATGAAGCTTCTGTTATGTTTGGGAATTTATTTCTGTCATCTCTTAGGTCCAGATGGAGAGCCCACCTGTATTCCAATCTGCTCTGATTCTTCCCTGGTTCTCCGCATATTTTTTTTTCCTATGGACCACTGGTCATTTAAAAACTGTTTTTGGATTAAAGTGACCTTTGAAAGTTAAGGAAAAGTATTTCCTCCATACCTTCTCACCAAAATAATAGTTTAACTTACATGACTAATGAATGAACGGTCCATATTTATTATGTCTGTTTGTAAAGACACATTAAGGGAACAGAAATCACAGAAGTTATATGAACAGGGAAGTTTTTAAGATAAAATAATTAATTTGTAGTCAGAGATAAACTAATAGTATGAATGAATAGAAAGCTGAAGGATAGTTGTTTTTAAAAGAGCGTATGTAAGAGGCAGCCACTTAAAGGAGTTTCCCACCTCCCAGGGCTTAAGACTGAGGCTTAGATCTCATTGACGAGAGTGAAGTTGTGGTCCACTAAAAGGCAGAGCAATTTGTTGAGGTGTCGCAGGTTGGGGAAAGCAGGAGAGAAATCTCCTACTGGGATAACAGTAAAACTCAGTAGGAAGCTGTCCACAGTGCCAGCAAACTTGCTGAAAAGCCATTCACTGAAGTACAGCAACATTCTCTGATATGCCCCCCCGACTAGGGGCTGGAGAAACTTAACTGAAGGATGTTCACCGTGGGGTCACCTACAGACAACCGACAGGGAATGCTCTTACTAGCAAGAAACCTGCTGGCAGCCACATTTTTTGAGCAAGAGGAACCAGAGGCATCTCTGGTCCATCTCCTGCTTTTAAATTTCTCCAGCCAAGAGTTAGAAATGTCTCTTTAGCCAAAATCTACAGACAACTTGGAATTTAAACAGCAATTTTACTGCAGAGAAAACAGGTGTGAATGTGTGTGTGTGTGTGTGTGTGTGTGTGCATCCGGGTGCATGACTGTGTCTGCCTAACATGATTACTTGTTTCTTGCTTCATCTCCAAATGCCACTGAATACAGATGATACCACTATGCATTTTAGATTATACAGACCACCAGAAATAACCCATTTTACTTTCAGAATACAAGATTTTTCACCAGTCTAACCAGGCTCTCAAAGAGAATCTTCTTGCTTACAAACAGCAAGAAGATGTTTATTATAGAGCAAAAAGCTTTGTGTATGTTCTTTTCAAAATGTACAAAGAGAGAAGATAAACAATTCCATGCATAATTATTGGAAATATTAACATGAGTTATTCTTTACTTAATGCATGTGATATATTCATTTCAACTTTAGTATTAAGTATTACTTCTATTTTTTTTAAGTTTATTTATTTACTTGAGGGAGAAAGCTCAAGCAGGGGAGGGGCAAGAGAGAGAGGTAGAGAGAATCCCAAGCAGACTCTACGTTGTCAGTGCAGAGTCTGATGTGGGGCTCAAACCTACAAACTGTGAGCTTATAACTGTGATCATGACCTGCGTGAAAGTTGGGCGCATAAGCTACTGAGCCTTTATTGTTACTTCTAAAGGCAAAATCTATGTTTCTTAGTATTAAAAGGCATTTTGTGTGTCTGACAATTCCTTAATAACATAGTTGAAGTTGAAGCCTGAGATTTCCAAAAGAAAAGAATTAGTATTACCATAGTTCATGAATAACTGAAATAATAATAATAATAATAAAAAAGTTAGTGAAAAATATAAAATGATATCAAGCAATATTTTTGCCAGTGTGAATGACAAAAATTTTCAAAAACAATTGGGACAAAATTCAAAATGATAAATTGAAAGGAGGTCACACTATTTCAAGCCTCTGCCTCAAATGAGGTACTGTTGTGATAGACTAGCTATGAATTAATAGATTTCTAAATCTATTTTCCAAACAGATTTGTAAGTCATCCTTATGTTTCCAAAATATAGATACTGTTAAATAAAACTAACTTCTCTGATTATCTTACCAGCACTTCTATAATTATTTTATTGTATTTTGAGACTTGATATATAAGCATAATGAAAGAAGTGCCAGGAAAACACATGTACAATGGTATTCTTAAACAAAAAGATAGAAAATTCTAAGTCTCATATTTTTCGTATCATATGATAAGAATAAAGAATAAGAAGGAAAAAAAGAACATTTTAGTTTCTACCATTTCCTACCATACTATTTCATTATCTCAATCCTCTCAGAAACTATTGGTTGTTAGTATCTCTGGAGTGACCTTTATCCTCAATATAGTATCTATAACTTATTTTGTGAATTTTTTAAATTACTGAATATGTATGGCTATATAAAAAATATCATTATTTTGCACATTTTCAAATATTAATGTGACAGTGTATCAGTTTTCTGTTGCTACATACAAAATGATTCCCAAATTTAGCAACTGAAAGCAGGAAACACTTATCTCACAAAATCTCTGAGGAATCTAGAATCCAGGAGTAGCTTGTCATGTGTTTTAACACAGTGTCCCTCACAAAGATTCAGTCCAATTCTTGACTAAGGCTATCAGCATCTTAAAGCCTTGCTTCCAACTTTGTTTATCTGGTTACTGGCCACTCTCTGCACTCTTCTTCCAGCTTCTTTAGCATAATACTCACTTATCAGACAATTATGGAATAATGCAGGATAATAAAATTTTGGTATAAAGCCATTGACTGAAATCCTAGAAAAGGACAATGAAATATAAATGGGCCATAAACATGAATATTAATTATGATAACACATATATCATGATATACCATAATATCATCCAGAGCAGTTATTACTACCATGTATATTTTAAATGCAAATAGAAGGCAGAATAATAATGTTAGACAAGCCAACACAAAATAACTCAAAACTGTTTGATTCAAATATGTTAACGCTTTAGCAAGAAAGAAACAATTTTGACATTCATGTTGATGCCATGGCTGAAAAAAATGGTACAGTGAAAGTATGGAAACAAAGGGTTAATCAGAGCATGTCAGTCAGACCAAGTGTGAGTTTATTTCTGATTTTATAATATACTGAAAAGGTATTATTTAATCATGAAACTCTCTGTCAAGGACTTCACATTCTCTGGGAATAAGGGACCTAACTGTTTTTTCTTTCCACTTTCAACTCCACTTATCTCACTTTCCTCAGCTCAGGTACTAGTGAGACCGTGAGCAGCTGAGCACATGTGAGAAGTCAAGGCTCTGAAGGAGTCAGGATCAGAATTGCTGTGGAGCTTCCACAAAAGATGGCTTGAAAATGCTGGGCACTGAATTCAGTTTTCTCAGCAGCAATATATGAAATAATTGGGGAAATATTAAAATCACCTTCATATTCCTGTGCCAGGTTCCTACTCAGAAGCCAAAACTGTGGGGCGCCTGGGTGGCCCAGTCGGTTAAGCATCTGACTTCGGCTCAGGTCATGATCTCACGGTCTGTGAGTTCGAGCCCTACACTGGGCTCTGTGCTGACAGCTAGCTCAGAGCCTGGAGCCTGTTTCATATTCTGTGTCTCCCTCTCTCTCTGACCCTCCCCTGCTCACGCTGTCTCTCTCAGAAATAAATAAGTAATTAATTAAAATCTGACTTTCCTTTAAAAGAAAAAAAGTAATGTCCCTCCCTAAGCAAGTCACATCAAGACACTTTGGTGTGAATGTGGCTTGCTTGTTCAAGGGACATCAGAATAAAGAGGTGCAAAATTGTTGAGAGCGAGAGGGCAAGCAGTAGATTGAGGACAAATGTCACTCCAGGCCACAACAGTGGCCTCAGAGGCATTAAGCCACTGGAAGGACTCTACTCTTTCCTCTGAGGAGTTTGGGGACCTATTGCAGGATTTTGAGCAGTTGTGCCAAATGGTCTCACAGATATTTTAAAAGAATCATTCTAGCTGCCTCTAGATAACTAAAAATGGAACATAGGTGGACAAGTGGAAAAACAGTTGATATTATGAAGACCTGATGGTGAGAGATGGTGACTTGAAGGAAGTTGAGAGGGTGGAGAAAGTTTCTTGATTCAGAATATATTCTAAAAACATAGCCAATGTGGGGCGCCTGGGTGGCTTGGTCATTTAACCATCAGACTTCTGCTCAGGTCATGATCTTGCTGTTCATGAGTTGGAGCCCAGTGTGGGGCTCTGCACTGACAGCTCAGAGCCTGGAGTCCGTTTTGGATTCTGTGTTTCCCTCTCTCTCTGCCCTTTTCCCCCACACTGTCTCTCCTTTATAAATAAGTAAACATTTAAAAAAAATTAAAAACACATAGCCAATCAGATCTGCTAGCAAATTGAATATAAAGTATAAAAGAGAAGAGTCAAGAAGAGCCCAGTCTTCTAATGAAAGCAACAAGACTGAGCTGTTATTAACTGGAAAGGGAAAATTTGTATGAGAGGTGGATTTTTGCAAGGTAAAGAGCAATTTAAGATATATACAAAGATATATCATATGCAGTTACTTAGAACCTTACAAGTTGAAATATTCATGCTTATACATATCAACTGAACACATAAATATATTCCATGCTTATCCACAAAGAAAATAGCTTCTAATATCTTATGTTCTTGAATAAAAAATAAAGTAATAATTCTTCCAAGTTGATTTATTACTTATTGGAACTCCTGTGAATTTATATCATAGATACAAAAGTACTAATACACATATACAAGATTTTTGCTTCAATATAGTACCTACTATCTAAAATTTAAAACTGGTAAAAAGGGAAAAAGCATCACCAACAGTGGAAAATATTCATAAATAATCAACATCATGGGAGGTTTTAAAGCAAATGAATGGAGTTCTAGTAGTGAATTGAAAGAAAATTCAAGAGGTATTTTTAATAATACAAAGTGCATGTTCAGTTTTATAAATATGATCACAGTTAATATATATAATGTGTTTGTAAATATGCATCTATGTGTGTATTTATATGATT
Organism: Crocuta crocuta; assembly: GCF_008692635.1. Taxonomy (NCBI): domain Eukaryota; kingdom Metazoa; phylum Chordata; class Mammalia; order Carnivora; family Hyaenidae; genus Crocuta; species Crocuta crocuta. The sequence continues at coordinate 100,329 of NW_027528612.1, forward strand.
ATATGAGCATGGTTAAAAGTGTACTGAGGAGGCATAGAAAGCAATGGTGTATACAGAGTGTGAGAAGCAACGGGAAAGAGTAGATGAAAAGATGGAAATCAAGTAGATAAAGAAATAAAAAAAACAGAGACTATTAAAGTCATATGCATACGCATGGTGTGTTTATATTATGAATTTAATACTGTATGTGGCAGTGTATTTGTGTAAAGGCATTTAAAATAAAAAAAAACGTAAAGAAAAATGAGTGCAAAATCTTCTCATAATTCTAGAGTGCTCATCAGTAATGAATTGGTTTAAAAGTGGTGATATTTCCCACCCATTCCAAGTTCATTCTTACCAAAAGAAGGGGTAATGGGTTATATATCAGTTCAACTGAAAAAAAAATTAAACAGGGAAAGAATAAACCTGACATGAAGGACAACTAGATCCAGGTGTTAGAAGGCTATAACAGCTCTTCTACAACTCTGATCTCTTTTTTGTGTGTATTGGTAGGCTCGATATTTCTTAATGCTTCTTTAATGGGTTCCTTCATATACTTGGGACATTCCTATAAATGAGTGTGCTTTTCCCCCATCCCTGCTCAGCAACATGAAAGGACAGAAAGAACTGTTCTTTCTCTGTCAGTTCGTAAAACCCAGAAAAGATCTCTGATTGGTCTGACTTTGGTCATATTCTATCATTGCACCATTGTTGCCATAGGGACAGTCTATTATCATCTGCACAGTTACTCTCACTAAGTGTGGTCCAGGGACCAGTTATACTGATATTATTTCAAAGCTTGTTAGAAATATAGAAGCTCAAGTGGTGTCTAGACCTACTGTTTCACAATGTGCATTTTAAAGAGACTTCCAGATTGTTTGCAAGCACATATAAAATTTGGGAAGTGCCCTCCAGACAAATTGAGCAGCAAATTTGGACAGTGTATTTCAATATATTTAATTTTTATTCTTATCTTTCTCTCCCAGCTTCCATTTTTACTCCCATATCTATTCACAGCTTCTGTCTGTACATGCCGAATAGCTAGGGGAATGTACAGAGTGCTGGAAACTGCTGGAGGTGCCACCTGATGATCCTAAACCCCACAGTTCTATAGTCCCAAATAGCTTAATTCCTAAAGTGTATTTCTGTGCAGTATGGTTCAAAACACAATTATTTGGGGTATTCTTTTTTAAGAGCTTTTTAAATCTAAAAAAAACACATTAAGACGGTCACACAATGATTTAAGATTTTGCAAACTGAGAAGACATCCATATTCAGATAGAAAATTAATGGAGGTTGACCAATGTACAAACATGATACAGATTTGTGTGAGTGAGTATTCACACTGAAGACTGGAAACAGCTTGCTGATTTATGATTCTAAACTTATAATTTGTAAAATTACTTAATTACTTGTGGAGATGATGCTACTGAAGATTTCTCTGAATCTTGATGGGTTGAACTACCTGAATTATTTATAATTCAAACATGTTTGAGGAATTTTGGACTCATTGGACAATCAAAACAATTACCTTGTCAAAGAGAATTAACTTTCTTTTATTAATCAGAAGCTTTCTTCTACAAAAATGCTTATAATATTCATGATTTTCAAGAAAGCTCTTATGTTTTTCACATAATTCACATCTAAATGAACTCTGACTTAGTGCCTAGAAAGCAATTTAGCAAGCGATTTTTTTTCAAGAAGGTACTAAAGCTCTTGTTCTTGAGAAAGAAAAAAAAAGCCTGAAAGAAATAGATTAACATCTATTTTATTTTGTTTTATTTTATTTTGGTGCAAAGTACTTTCCAAGACATTGAACTTTGAAATGGTGATCTACAGTGATCTTTATGTGATGGGGGGAAATACTCTCATTATTACTCTCTTAATACATAGACCAAAGGAAAATCATCATACTCAATTAGTTGTTACAGATATAAAGGCATTTATCCAAGTAAACTGTAGTTCTTATAGCAGAATGTAATGGTTAAAAGAATATTTATATGCACTTATCCTTTAAAAACTTTTTCAAATAGGCTTAATTTTTCCAAACATAATTTTAATTTATTCAAAATTTTAAACAGATCATTATTTCCCTTCACATTTTAAGTATATAAATATTTATCCTATCTTATTGCCTAAGAAATAGCTTTGAATTGCTTTATTGGTTCTGTGATACACATTCTAGCATGAATACCAACACAAATATTTTTCTAATTTGTGTCTAGGTGTCTTTTTTTCCCAACATGAATGTATTGATTTTATAATAGTATTTGCCCTAGTAATTGACATAATGTATATATTGTCTCCTTAAGTAGAAAATATTACTTTCCCATATTACTGATGAATATATCAGTGTTTAAAAAGAGGTAATTGCCCAGATTCACAGGCCTAGCAACAATTAAAACTGAGGTCTGGCTTCAAAACTCATATTCATGACACAATTCAAGGCTACTTCGCTATCTATATAGAAATTTCATATACATTATCTCATCTAATCCTCTCAATGAGCTTTTGGAGCAATGCTTTCCCATATGCCTATAGGAAATGACGATGTATATAAACACAGTTGTTATTGTTCACAACTCCGTCAAGGCAGATAGTCAAGTGAGGGGAATGATGATGAGAGAAGAGAAAAGATAGTAAACTTGTGGGGAGCCATTCTGAGCCCACCAGTCGAGAAAGCTCCTGGTGAGGTTAAAGCAAGTTTGCATGGTCTCTTGCCTATCAGATGATGACGGATATCCACTCCCACTCAATTGTTTCTGCTTGAGCGCCGACCGCCAAGTTACCCTGTCAATTGGTATTGGGAGTGACTTGTCCCTTTATTCTGGCTCTGGTATGATGACTGCACCTTGTGAAGGAACTTATTGTGGGAACTTTTTCTTTTCATTATGAGAACAGACATCATGTTTCCAGCAGGTCCTGTTTCCTTCTTTACTTTCCTTTGAGCTATGAACAGGCTAATGACCCTTAGTCATAAAAGATTGACCTTTACTTGTACAATTCTGTTTCTACCATTGTGTTAGTCCAAGAGGTTCATACAGCTCAAATCAACTAACCAAAAATGTTTCTCATGCCCTAGCTATTCAAGAAATCATAGACAAAAAACTAGACACAAAGGTAAATGCACTCACTCAAAGAGGCTATTCTATGTATTGGAAATGAGCTAAGCTCATTTAAGCTATGGTTGGCTCTCTGGTGCCATAAAGAGGATAACTGGAAAATCAAGTCTTGCCCAGAGACAAAGAGCCTAACTTAGAGAGAAGGAACAGATAAAGGCAGAACATAAGTTACCACATAGACCTTTGCTAACTGGTGATGTGTAGCTGTCCCTTCCCTAAGGCCTACATTCCACAAACACCTTCCCTTACTCTGGCAGCTGTGATGAGGATGGATAAGAGTATCTACAACTTAACCTATGACTTAATCTTAGTGTTATTAAAATGTGTATGTTATCCTGTTTTTCACTAAGAACACCCTGTTTTTTCTTAGTTACTCAACCTCACTCTAATTGGGGCAGTTCTGCAAGAATACTTCTGTAAAAGCTGTTTCTGTACATTTTCTAAAAACATCTTATCACAGAGAACTATCCATTGTAAAAATTCCATTTTCTGATGCCATGTTAATGCTGACCTGTAAATAAAGACACCAAACCCGACAGGGCAGAGATGCCTGCCTAGTGATCTGAAAGAATCTTGGGGCTCTCTCACTCTCTCTCACCGACACCATCCATCCTTCAGGGGCCACTGGACTCCAGCATAAACTGATCCATTTTAAAATAACTCTGTAGGGGTACTTGAATGACTAAGTGGGTTGAGCATCTGACTCTTGATTTCAGCTCAAGTCATGATCCCAGAGTTGTGGGGATGAAACCCAAGTTGGGCTCCATGCTGAGCGTGGAGTTTGCTTAAGATTCTCACTCTCTCTGTCTCTCTCTGTCCCTCTCCCCTACTCACGCATACTCTCTCTCTCTCTCTCTCAAATATGAAAAAAAACAAACAAAACACTATGATACATGCCACTACTATTCAGACCACTAACTTTCCCCTAACATTTATTTGTATGACTCACTGGGCTAACTACTTTATGTTTTAATTATACTGTATTATTTCATGTTGGAGATGAGCAAACTGATAATGTATAGTAAGTAACTTTTTCCATGATTGTACAAGTTCAGGACCTAAAACTTGATTGTAAGTTAGTCTGCTTACATAAAACAATATAGTTTCCAGGAATTGGACTATTACATATGCATCCGATGATCAATGACTGTTTCATTGTAAGCAAAGAAGTTATAGTATCAGATCTGTAGAATTCAAAAGTCAATTTAATTGCAATGTAAATAATGAGTTTTAGGGAGATATGACTAAAGGAAGAAAATTCAGTTAGAGGATTATTTTAGCAATCTAGTTAAGACTATGATTGCTTACACATCTGGCTCAGGCAACAGGATGGGGAGTATTCTCTTTCATAAATTAAAACTCAGTAGGAGAAGAAGATTTCTGTGAAAAGATGATGAGATCAGTTTGGAGTAATCTATGGCATGCCTGTTACATAGCCTGGTAGGGATCATCTAGATGGAGCTGGCTGAGTAGTTCCGGAGTTCTCCATCTGGCCTCAACAAATTTGGTAATGATCATAAAAAATATAGTTACTGAAGCTTAGAGGAGTGAATATAGCCAAGAAAAGGATTTCCATTTTCTCAATGTAAAAATATCTATGTATACATATCACTAAACACACCATGTTAATTGCAAGCCGTGATAAAGTTAGTAGGGCTAATTCACTAACAATGACATAGAACAATTGACAAACTACTTATAAATAATGTTAGAGCTGTCAGGGAGTTTCAATTAAGCAAAAATAAAAAAGAAAACCCTGAGGAATTCCTTTGTAGTTTTCTTGAAAATATGGCAATAAAAATATACTTTATTCTCAGGAGTTTAGGAGTTAAATTTTCCAAAATAGTGATCATTATGATCTTACCAGAGGGAAAAACGGAAAGGGGAAAGGAAACATAAAGTCTGTCAAAAGTATAACATCAAACTGAAAAAAAAGTGAAATCTCTGAAAACCAAGTGGTCCTAAGTTAAAAATAATTTTGTATAGGGGTGCCTGGGAGGCTTAGTCGTTTAAGCGTCTGACTTCGGCTCAGGTCATGATCTCACAATTGGTGGGTTCGAGCCCCGCGTCGGGCTCTGTGCTGAGAGCTAGCTCAGAGCCTGGAGCCTGTTTCAGATTCTATGTCTCCCTCTCTCTGACCCTCCTCTGTTCACGCTGTCTCTCTCTCAGAAGTAAATAAAACATTTAAAAAAATTAAAAAGTGTAATATATAAAATACTTTTGCTGTGAATTTAAAAGAATAAGTGTGGCCTTACTATCTACTGAGATAGCGGGCACATCCAGTTTTTTTGCAGTAATAGCACTAAGACAGAACAAAAAATCAGTGGGGGAAAACCTACTTTAAAAATTAAATGTAGCTTTACATTTTTTTAAATTTAGCTTTACTTCTCAATTATTTATTTTACATTTTTACTTCTTTATCTCTGGCACAAGTGACCACAGAAAAATCAAGGAAAGGGAAAGATAAATAAGAAATTATGATTGCTGTGGATTACTATTTCTTAAACCTCAGCCCTATTTCAGCTCCTTCAACATACTAGAAGCTATTCTTTGCCTCACTGTTGCATTGGTTATATATATAGACATGCATACACATATATACATACACCTCCCATATTTATACAGAAATACACATATATGCATATTTCTGTACATATATTTGTACTTGCATATTCTTTCAGAAGTGACTGCAATTTATGTAGGTCCGTGTGCATACTTTAGCTAGGACAGGCATATGCATACATGCATATAGTTGCCTTTTCCAGAAGCTTATATAATTTATATAAATCTAAACATATTCTAGCTCTTCATTACATAATAGGCAACTTTAAATGAACTCATATCATTGATAGTTATGTTCTTGTTTTACTAGGAAAATTGTGTACAACAGTGGAAAGGGCATGAGAAAATCTGAAGTTCAGATGTTGAATTTACAAAAACTGGAGTGTTTTAAAATGGCATTGAATTACTAAATAAAGGTATTTCTCAGGGCACCTAGGTGGCTCAGTCGGTTAAGCCTCCGACTTCGGCTCAGGTCATGATCTCACGGTTCGTGAGTTTGAGGCCTATGTCAGGCTCTGTGCTGACAGCGCAGAGCCTGGAGCCAGTTTTGGATTCTGTCTCTCTCTCTCTCTCTGTCTCAAAAATAAACATTAAAAAAAATTAAAAAAGGTATTTCTCATACACTAGCCATATATGCATTTTAAAATTTTATTGTTATATTTAACTTTTGTTATAAGTGTAATATAAATTAAATCTCTTAAATTACCCTTTAAGTTATTATGACAATATTGAGTCATTTTTAAAACTGTGCAGACAGAACCATAATATAAACTAGATAGTTAATAAAAATCAATATTGGAAACTGTGTAATAGGGAAAAAGCATATGAGAACTCTATACTATCTGCCTAACTCTATTCTGAACCTAAAACTGCTGTAAAACATAATATATTCTAATAAAAATGCAAATTTCATTTTATCTACAATTCCACTTGTCAATACCCATTTTAGGTAAATTGTCAGAGATGTCGAGGATATATTTAAAAAAATTCCGGATAATTAAGAATTATGACATTGTAGCATTATTTTAACTAGAAACTGGTATTATCCATAATTTTATGTATGTATGTATGATGTATTTTTAGTTTATTTATTTTGAGAGAGAGAGAGAACGAGAGAGTGAGCACATGTGTGGGAGGGGCAGAGAGAGAGAATTTCAAGCAAGTACTTCACTGTCAGGGTAGAGTCTGATGTGTGACCATGAGGTCATGACCTGAGCAGAAATCGAGTCAGATGCTTAACCGACTGAGCTACCCAGGTGCCTTTATTTTTGCCTTTATTTTTAAATGTTTATTAATTTATTTTGAGACAGAGAGAGAGACTAAGGGAGGGGCTGAGAAAGAGGGAGAGAGATCATCCCAACCAGGCTATGTGCTGTTAGCGCACAGCCCCATGCTGGGTTCAATCTCACCAACCGCAAGATCATGACCTGAGCCGAAATCAAGAGTTGGACGCTTAACAGACAGACTCATCTTAATTTTCTATACATGTAAAAGAAATGGCACATATGTTTTTAAATAAAATATACTAATTTTACTTATGATTTAAAAGAATAATGACTTTGGGGAATGACTATGCTTTTACATAAATGAAAAATACTGTATCTATCAATAAAATTATAACAAAAGGTGAGGAATATATCAAGAATATTACCATTACTTATTTTTGGATAGTGAGATTATGATGCTTTTTATATAATTCTTCCAAAATAATTTCAAATTATTTTTCCAAGTATTATCTATAGTACTTAAAAAATACACTTAGTGTTATGAAGACCTGCTGTTTATATATATCACCTTTGTGATATTCATATAAATGAGCCTTCTCTTTCATTTTGTCAGGCCAACTTTGACACAGACATGATGTCTTATAAATTTAAGGGCCAGAGTGCTGCTGCAGTCTTGGTGGATGTAAAGTAATCCCATAACAATACTAGGATTCCAGATTGAATGTGGATTCTCTTTTCAGTTGCTTCTGTTAGCATTGCATTTATTATCTCCTGCTGGCTCTGTGGCATAATGCTCATATTTCCTTCAGGCTTTCATTTTAGTATGAGCCAAATGGGGGCAGTTGTGCTTTGCAGTGACTAATGAACCTTTGAAATACAGCAGCAAGACTGTGAGTGTCCCACACTTGTGCTGTGCTCTTTCTGGTGGGATATACACATTCATCAATATTTCTTTGTTAAGAAAGGCTGTGCAACGTATCTTAAATAATCATGCTTCCAGGCAAAGCTCTCCATTGAGCACAAGTTAAATAAATGAAAGATAATGTAGATATTTACCTTTTAGAATAATCAAATTTGTACTAGGAACAACATCTAGATTGATATGCAAGAATAATGTTTAAACATTGTTCTGTAGCTTTTATTTCTTTAATTTGCATATAAAATCTTCAAATATTATATCATGTATTCACTTTTTTATGCATTCCTATTTTTAAAACTTTTCATATCAACAGTAGTGTAGATAAAGAATACTGCTACAAGCTACATTGATTTATTTAACTGTGCATTTGAAATAGAAAAGGAACGCATGTGAGCTCTGTGGATCCCAATGTGAAGAACAAATGAAATGTTTCACTAATCATTGCTGGGAAATTCAGCCAACTAAACCTCTGTTACTAACTCCCATTAGCAGTACTGAAATTTACACATGAAATTAGCCATGCATTTATTCATTTGCAGAAAAATGAGGACAGCATTCTATAGAGATAATGCTAGGTCCACAATAGGGACATTGAAAACTTATTCAAACTAATAAGTGAAAACAATGAGCCAAAGAATGATCTTCATTCACACAACTGTGTTACATGAGCTACGCAATAGATCTATTACATAGGAACCACTGGATTATTTCAAATTCCCAAACATTGTGGCAAAAATGTAATTTCTTATTTATTGATGTAATCACACCGAAAATTTTTATTAAATTTTAATCTAAGACAAGGTGGTATTTTCCTTGCTAGCTTTTTAAAGCAATATTAATCAATGGAATTAAAATTTCTATTAAATTCACACAATTTGCCAATTAGGCTATTGGAATCTTAAATGGAAACCTAGTAAACCTAAAACTGCCAAATAGAGGTAGTTTCATATGACAGAATATACTAGAGAGCACTTTGTTATATAAGAAACTCCATCATTAGGGTTGCATTTTTATCACTTGGGAGAATATAACTATAGAATACATCAGTTTTGAATAATGAGCTTCTCTTCCTGAAGTTGTATGTCAAAATGTATGAAACAATAAATACGAAAAAACATACGGTATGTTTTACAGGAAATTCATATTTCATAGCCAGACACTGTTGTTTTCTACCATTTAATTAAATAAACATAAGGCCTCTGAAGAATTTAATAATCATGCATGATTTCCTACTTTTAGATTTGGAGTAAAAGCAGGGCTGTTGCATCACATAACTTCAAGCTGAGTGTTGCATAGCACGGTCTATATGACTAGCAGATCCTGAAATAATGCATTGCACAGTCAGCGTGGCCACATACTGTGGCCTTGGACCCTGAAAGTAAATATGAATTCTTACTTTGTACCACAGTGAATTATTTGAAAGTATTATAAAGTCTCTTGCAAGAATATGGAAATTTATGTTTCCAAGTGAATGGTATTTTAATTGGGCCTCATACTGAACCAGAATATGTGTACTCTAAAGAAATATACACAATCTTATAGGTTTTGGTCTTTTAAAACAAACACAATGTACTAAGATTTAGAGCAGTAGTTTTTAACATATATTGAAGAGAGATTAAAGAACTCACCTACTTTTGAACCCATATAAAATAAATATGCTCTAAATGAAAACAATAAACATAATGTGTTATATTTTTTATATCCATAGGTAGAAATCTACAGTTTTAACATCATTATATATTCCTTTCATTAAATATATTTCATGGCACAATAAGTAAAATCAAATCTATAAGAAGATGATAAATCATTGGATTTAGTATATCAAAATTCCAACTCATGTTCTTCTCCCTCAAATTATCACTTTCACTTGACTTACTTAATCCAGTTCTTACCAATATTATTTACAATATCTCCAGAACAGGAAGTTTTAAGATAAACATATGTAAGTTCTAATGCCATTAATAGATTTCAACTTTTTGACCTTAAAAACTAGCCAATTAAATTAATCATTCTGAAACACAGATTCTTCCACTAAAAATGAAGAATTTACAAGATCTAACTGCTAGAGATATCCCAAAGATTAAAACAAAATATTTGCAAGATGCTCAACTGAATGCTAGTTACACAGCCAACTTGTCAAATAGCACCCTTCTTGTCTATTCTGGCAAATTCATGAATGTTTTTATTTATTTTTCCTTTTATTCTTATGATCAGTCAGTAATTACTTCCTTTAGTGCCTATTAAACTAAGAATTCTTCAAAAATTGTCTTTTTCATTTTTGTGATCTCAAACTATAATGTATTAGGTATTAGGGAATTATTTTTGAAGCACTCTACATCCCCAATTTTCTCTTCCTGTGTTCTTATGGTATTTCTTAAAATAATCTTCTATCTAGCATCTACATCTTTGAGATAAATTAAGAATAAGAAAAATAATAGATTTGTTCTTTCCTCTATGCTGTTCCTTTTTTTATGTACATCTGAGTCACTGATCTTTATTACGTGCCTTCTCACTGAAGAACTACTTTCAGAATTTGTCCAGGGCAAATCTGCTGACAATGAATTCCTGTAGTAATTTTCGAAGAACAATTTTTAATTTTTCTTCATTTTGGAGGAATAATTTCACTGGTCATTGAATTCTAATCTGGTGCTCTTTCTTCCAACACGTTAAAAATTTTACTCCACTCTTTCTTACATTGTTTCTGATGAGAAGTCTGCTCTAATTTTTATCCTTATCCAAGGAAGGTTTTTGTTTATTTACATTTATTATTTTTCTGACCACTTCCAAGACTCTCTCTTTGCATTTGATTTTCTGAAATTTGAATATGTTATGTCTCAGTGCAGATTTTTGGTGATTTATATTTTCAATATACTTTTGTCATTTAAAGCTAGCTTGGGTCTATTTCTGAAATATATTTACTTTGAATAGTTCTAGAATGGAAATATTATGCAATATTACAGCAACTTATTCTAATATATATACCTTTAATTGCACAATTTTATTAATCCATATGTAGTTTTATATTTTAATATGTATTTTCAATAAAGTTTATCATGTGAATCAAACTCTTACCTATAAGAATAACTTCTGTTTCCAAGAAGAACAAAAACACCAGATATTTTTACTGCATTGTAATATGCCTAACAACAATTAGTCTCATTTACCAAAAGTAGGAGAAATTTTAAAAATTAATTTTATGATTTTTCAGAAGCAGAAGTTCCAATTTCTGAGTTGAGCATTGGATTGAGATATTGGGACAAAGGATATTTTCTTATTTTTGTATGGAGCGTCTTCACTTTGGATCCCTTTATAGTTGATATAAATTTCATTCAGAGCAATTTTGCTCTTAAACATTTCTCAGAATAAGTTATTAGCCAAAAAATAATAACAATATCTAAATCTCCCTCAGTTTAGAATTAGTTGCAATGATTCTTTTAATTTTGAAACTCCTTTTGGGGAATTAATAGGTAAGAATCTAATTTTTATAAATGAGGCCAGGAATCTCTGTCAAAGCCTGGACATGCCATTCACTTTTAGCATACATTTAATGAAATTTACAAAAGATGATATACATATGAATCAGGTCTTTGGGTATATATTCGATATAGCTCACTTTCTGAATATGCTATCTGTACATTGTCACCACCATTTTAATAGCTACTTATGCAAATACACAAGCTTTTAATGCCTTAATTTAAATGAATTGAGACGTGTTGAACCTTCAATATATTAATTAGGATTTCCAGTTACAACAGTTTCATAAACATGAGAATGAAAGATTTGCTAGAAGAAAATCTCATTGCTCAAGCTCAAGGAAATAATTCTCAGGACTTTTTATCTAACAACACTATTTTTTTTTTTTAATTTCCTAAGACATAATTGTGGATATAGAGTCCTGTGTTCTGTTTTCCTAATGCTCTAATGGATTTGAGTTATACATTACTACTGAAAGTAATTTCAGACTGTCCCCAATTTATGATGGTTTCACTTAAGATTTTCTACTCTACAATGGTGTGAGAGTGATATGTATTTAGTAGAGACACTGCTTCAAATTTTGAACTTGGATTTTTTTCCCGGGATGAGTGATATATGGGACAATATCACAACCTCTCTCGTAAGGCTGGGCAGTGGCAACAAGCCTCAGTTCCCAGACAGCCAAGCGATCACAAGGGTCAATAAGCTGTACACTGACAACCATTTTATACCCATTCAATAATTCTGCTTTTCACTTTTAGTATTCAACAAATTACATGAGATATTCAACACTTTGTAATGAAATAAGCTTTGTGTTTGATGATCTTGCCCAACTATAGGTATTGTAGGTGTTCTGAGCACGTTTAGGGAAGGCTAGGCTAGCTGTGATGTTCAGTAAGTTAAGTATATTAAATGCACTTTCAATTTATGATATTTTCAATTTACCATGAATTCATTGGAATGCAATCCCATTGTAAATCAAGGAATATCTGTCTTTTGAAATTTACCTCAAAAAAAAATAAAGAAAATTTACCTCACTAAAATTGGTTTAGGATTTGAATGAAATAACATGTTTCTTTCCCAGAAGTAATTGTTCAAAAAATGTAAGATTTTTGTTCACTGTACTCCAGCCTCACTGACTTCCTTGTAATTCTACCAAAAGCTAGTTCTTCTGCCTGGAAGATTTTCTTGAAAGTGTCCATTTAACTACCTTCTTCACATCCTTCAAAATAGAATAAGGGAAATCAGAATTACTCTCCCATATGAAACAACACCATGCTCCCAAACTGGACAAAATATATGAAACAATGGTTTTCACCAGAGGATATTAGGAAATGAGGACAACAATCCCTTAGAGAGAGTAAACAAAAATGAGGTAAACTTTCATTTGTCACACCTTACTGCCTCAAGACAACTCCCTAATGGAAAGATCAAAATATCTTAAAAGGATTTTGTCATTAAAAATGAGGAAATCCGGGGCACCTGGGTGGCTCAGTCAGTTAAGCACCCCACTCTTGGTTTCCACTCAGGTCATGATCTCATGGTTTGTGAGTTTGAGCCCTCCATCAGGCTCCGCTCACTGACGATGGGGAACCTGCTTGGGATTCTCTCTCTCCCCCTCTCTCTCTGCCCCTCCCCTGCTCATTCGCTCTCTCTCTCTCATATCCACTCTCTCAAAATAAATATTTTTCTTTTAAAAATGAGGAAATCCTACGGTTCATGACAACATGAATGAATTTGGAAAGGCATTATGTTAAGTGAAATAAGTCAAAAAGAGAAAGATAAATACTCTATTGATCTCACCTATTTGAGAAATATAAAACAAACAAACCCATATTCACAGACAAAAAGATTAGACTTGTGGTTTCCAGAAGTGGATAGTGGTGAAGGGAATGGGGGAGGGGGGTGATGGGGGAAGGTGGCCCAACGGTAAAAACTTCCAGTTACACATTTAAATAAGTACTAGGAATGTAGTACGATATGAATATTATCGCTGACACCACTGTGCAGGAAACTTCTTAAGAGAGTATTAAGGGTTCTCCTCATAAGGAGAACTTTCTTTTCATTTTATTATATCCGTATGAGAAGATGTATATTAGCTGAACCTATGGTGGTAATCACTTCACAACATATGAAAATCAAGCTGCTATGCTGTATGTCTTAAACTTACGTGATGATAAAGATCAGTTATTTCTCAATAAAATTGGGGGGGGGAGATGTTACAAAGATCCAATGCTGAAATTGTTCCCCCTTAAGAAGTTTAAAATCATGAATTTGTACTTGTAAATAGACACATGTTATCTCAGTGAATTAATGTGAGGGGCTGGGTTAATCTTTCAAGAATGAGTAAAATTATTTGCTGTTATTATTATATTTATTATTATTATTATTATTACTGCTGTTATTATACAAAATCAGTTGCTGTTACTGCTGCTGTGGTGCCTTCAGTGAACTGCTGATTTCAAAGTCATCTGATGCTACCATATTTTTTCCATCAGTGCCAGAGGGCTTTGCCCAAATGTTTGAGCCTCTAAGTTTTTTGTTGTCTCCTTGGGGGGTGCTGTCTGTACTGTGGTGTACCAGACAAGGACTCTACAAGAAAGGAGAAGTACAGTTCCAACTAACACAAGAAAATGGGTGAAACAATCTTTAAGATAATATTGCCACATAGAGCATAACTATTAAAGAATATGGTACATAATGATAAATTAATTTTAACCTGAACATACAAGTCTGGTTTACTAATAACAAGTCTATTATGGAATCACACTGTATTAAAAACTTAAACCAAAATACCTTTAATCTTTCCATTAGAAGCAGAAAATATATTCAATAAAGTGCAATGCTGATTAATCAGAAATGCTCTTAATAAACCAAGAGTAGCAGAAAACTTCTTCACACTGAATAATGGATACCCACTTCAAATCTAGTGTAATTATCATATTTAATGTTAGAATGTCAGAAGAATTCTTTTTAAAATCAAGAGGAATAGAATATACCAACTATCTCCCATTTTACTCTTTATTGAATGGTGATTTTCAACAATTTAGTAAGAGCAAAATGTAGTAGAAACCTAAATTCTGGTAAGATAGAATAAAAAATGTCATATTTCATTGATGATGCAATTATCTTCATAGCATACCCAAAACAATTTTGTTCTTGGACAATTAATTTTTTATTGCATTTTTTTCTCCTGTCACAGAAAACTAAGCTCAGGAAATGATTAAAATCTTAAAATATAAAAGTAAATATGTAAAACATTAAGAAAGAATAACATTTTGGAGTCGGGGGATATGTTTAGCAAGTTTAGAATTTATGATCTATAAAAGTACGGATAAATAAAATTGAATTTAATAACAAACTTTGGAAAAAATTGAAGCAAATATGTCAGGGCATTTAGCCAAAACTGTAGTTTAATAGATAATTCCTAAAAATCAATTAAAATCAAACAAAAGTAATGGAGTAAGAGGTATTTTGCTGGAGAACAAAACAAACATAAACATACATAAAAAATCATAGTCTATAAATAATAGGAAAGAAACACAAGTTTAAAATCACAACAAAATGCCACTTTAATTAATCAGTTATATTATGGAATATCCATCAGTTTGAGTTTGATATTTTCTAGTGATAAATTTCAGACTACCGTTTTTGGAGAAATGAAACAAAAAACAAAAGTGAATCACATCCTTCTCTTTGAATCTTAGCATATGGCGCATGATATTTATTTCTTCTTTTTTAGATAATTTATTTTGATCACTTGATTAAGGTAGCATCTGCCAGGTTTTATTCGGTAAAGAAATTGTTTTCCCCCATTGCTATTAATAAGTAATTTGTAGGTGGACATTTTGACTATGTAAATGTCCCGAACCTCAACAAAATTTCATTCATTGATTTTACCATCCATTAAAGCTTCTTTCATGAATAATTATTACCAGGATGTCTTTCAAATAATGACTTTCAATCATATCATTTCACCTTCTATTAATTTTTTATAGTACTGTATTGAAGAGCCTTTTCTTCTACCCTATTTATTTTTATATTCATTTATTTAAGTGTGGACTCATGATCTCTTTTATTCTGTAGGTTATATATCTTTAAAATATTTATTTTAATTTAATGTCTTTTAATCTGTCTTCTATAGGGCTTGACAGTTCCCAATCTTTTTTTTTTCAACATATTATTGTTTTCTGGTACGAAACATATTCTTGTTTTCTAGGTTCATCTTGTATTTTTCTTGCGCAAACTTGGGATCAATATTATTTCTTTATATTAAAGGTCAACAGGTTTTTTTTTTAATGTTTTGTTTATTTAGTTTGACAGAGAGATAGAGAAGAGAGAGAGAGACAGACAGAGAATCCCAAGCACTCATAGTGCAGAGACCAATGCAGGGCTCAAACTCACAAACCTTGGGATCACGGCCTGAGCTGAAATCAAGAGTCAGTCACTTAACCACTGAGTAACCCAGGCACCCCTAAAGCCTGATAGTTTTAATAGCAATTGTCTAGGTGCTTTTCGTAAATTGTCCTATGTACCTGGTCGTCTCCATCAGTTCTTCCTTTGTTTCTCAAACATTTTCTTATAGATGTAAATATAATTTCCTTTTCATTGTTTCATTTCTCCACTAAAAGACTTTCAATTATAATGATTCAACGATAATCATCATTGCTTCTCTTCCATTTCAATTAGTTTCTATTTGACACTTTCTACTCCTTTCCTTATATTTTCTTTCTTATTCTTCTAATTTTATTCGATTCACTTTATTCAATTTTCATTGGAATTTATTCTTCACTGAGCACCCTGTAATTTAGTTTTCATTCCTGATACTGCTTTGGTATTTTTTTCTCCTTTCCTCTCCGATTTCATTCTCTTATTTTTCCTCTTTTTTGCCTGTTTCTTTGTTTTGAGATTTAGGGCTCATGGTGATTCTTGAATACTTGTTCATGAATATTTACTTCACTTTGGAGTGCTGTGTTTAATTTTTCTCATTAGTGTCATTCTGGGAGGAAACCTACATTGACTGAAATATTTTGCTTATTTTCATACTACAGTAGATAGCATGAGATTATAGGTCAGTAAACTATAGTCAAGAGATCAAATTAGGCCTGACACTTGTTTTGGTTAACAAAGTTATTGGAATACAGTCATGTCTGTTATTTATGTATTGTCCACGGCTGAATGCATTCTAATAGTAGAGTTGAGTAGCTGTGACATAAATTGTATGTCTCCTACAGTTGAAAATATATAATATCTAGTTATGTTGGGCAAAGTTTGCCAACTTTTAGTGTAGGTGTAAACCACTAGTTTCTAGACTTAGCACTTGGGGTAGTTTGCAAGATTCTTCGTTCCAGAGTGCCCTAAAGGAAGACCTTTAGTGTAAGTGCATGTAGATTTTTTAATGGATGAACATTTCCACTTTAGAAAGTTGCTGCTACTTTTTTAGTTTCTTTTTGTTGTTGTTCTTTTTAATTTTTAATTTAAGTATATCTGACATATATTAGTTTCATACGTAAAACATAGTGATTCTACAGTTATATACATTACGATATGCTCACCACAATAAGTATATTTACCATCTGTCACCACACAATGTTACTACAATATTATTGACTTTATTCCCTAGGCTGTACTTGTCATCCTCTTATTTATTTTCTAACTGAAAACTGTGTGCTTCTGAATCCCCTTCATCTCTTTTACCTATCCCCAAACTCCTTTCCCTCTGGCAGCCACTAGTTCTTTATATTTATCAGCCTGTTTCTTTAGAAAAGAAACTGTTAGTTTCTTTTCTTTCTGGTATTTATCCTTCTCTGTCTGATGTATTTCACTTAGCAAAATTCCCTCTACTTCTATCCATATTGTCTTAAATGAAATATTTCACCATACTTGTTATTTTTTAGTAGTTGTCTAACTAAATAAAAATAGAATATCTTTACTTTTGGTTTGTCAATAAATATATTATTAACTCCCCTCCAGTTAAGAAAATCTCTATGTTTAGTTCTTCTATCTCTCCATATCTAATAGGTAAAAGTACATTTTATTATTATTTCTAAAAGTTAATAAATATTATGCTACATTTTCCTATCATTTTCTTTCTTAGGTTTAGTTTCAGATTAAATTATCCAAAGCTTACTTCTAGACACGTTGCCTATTATTTCTTCATTTATTGGTTGCTTAGATTTAGTCATCAAGTCATGTTTTTCCTTTCTAACATAAGCTCATGAGTATTTATTCCATGATACCATGTATAATTGAGATTTTCTCTGTCGCCTTTGTAGTGTTAAGACTATTGAGCTGAGAATAACTCTGTTAGGATACGCTGTTTTCTCTTAATAAATTGCTCCATCTGGCTTTGTAAAATGCTATACATAATTTGGAATTCAGACTGAATTTTTCTATTTTAAGTGCACATTATTTTTTGTTTATCCACTAACTCTAATATTTATATCTGAAATTCACCAGTGTAAGTCAGGTTAGGTTATTTTCTAAATCAATGTGTACTTTTACTCTAAATGTAGGAATTCATTTATTAATTCATCTCAAGAAAACAGTTCTTCAAATACTGACATTTTTTATTTTCCCTTAGTGGCGTTCTGTGCTTTAGAAATCTCAAATAGTCAAATGTTTTATATTCTTTGTCCTACATATGCATTAAACTGCTTATTTAATAATTTTAATCTCTCTTCCTCTTTGTCATCTGGATTCACTATAATTATCTTAGCTCCCCCCTCAACCCCAATCTCAGTGATTTAATTATCACCAATGTCTATTTTGTTTGTAATTTATGTATCAGGTATTGGTTGTTTAGTCCTATTTTCTTGAACTTTGATTTGTTTCTATAAGTCCTCCAAGTTCATTTTACATCATCAGACTTACATATTATCTCAGTTTAGAATTTTATCTTATAATGTAAAGCACATAATCATTTTTAGTATATTTTCCTAGTTATTCTTTCTTCTAAAATTGATTATCCACCAATCTCTTGTATGCTATATAACTCTTACTTTTATATTTTCCCCTATGTTATGTTAACATAGTTTACTTTAACTTATTTCCCTCTATAGAATAGAATTTTCTTTGACATTCCATTTGACATGGTATGGTGAAGCTGAGTTTTTCCTTGACTTTGTTATATAGTGGTGTGTGTGTGTGTGTGTGTGTGTATGTGTGTATTCAGAAATCTATTAAGATTTTAAAGATTAATATTCAATTATTTAAAGTTACAAGTAAAATTATTTATTCATTAAGTTTTTAAATTCAAGATACAATTTATACCATCCTATTTATATGTCAAGCAAGCATTAAGAATTACATTTAAGAGTACTTTAGATAACATAAAGTCCATTTACAAACTTAGTTAATTGAATTTCTTTGAATATTTTAAGCTGCATTTACAGTTTTGATATATTAAATATTTTTTCACTTCCTTACCATATTTTAATTAGTGCAGAAATAAAACATTTCTGAGTAGCGAAATAACATTTATAAGGCTAATATTTTAAATTTATATATTCTGAATTGTTATATATTCTAAATATATTCTAAAGTTACTTTAATTAATTGAGTGCATATTTAAAATTGAAATGACTAGTCTTGCACACTTTCTAATAAGTAAAATTATCTTAAATATTATAGATTTAGAAAACCAAAATGTATATATTTTGTAGTTTTTACTCTCTCAAAAATAATATATTTGAATTTCTAAGCTCTCTCAATCCTCCTCCCTCTATATTTCTATGTTTTTCTAAATCTTCCTGATTATGTTTGCACAATTATTTGATTCTGAGTTGCATATAGCATATCTAGCTATTACACTGAGAGATCCTTATTGATGATACTAATAGAACATGTCAAATTATATTAATAGCTTTAAGATATTGATCTTTCAACCCTTTATATCAGGTAGTTTATATTCCCATTAAACTATTACACATGGAATATGTACAAGTCTTACTCACTTGATTGGATTCTCTCTTTTCTTCCTTATAGTTTTGAATGCATTTCTATCTAGCACTAGAGTAATGCATTACTTTTTCGCATTCTAAGAAATCACAACTTAAAAATATTGAAATAACAGATAAATCAATTTGGTATATCCCTCATGACTTTGACAATTTTCAATATGTTTATATATCTACTATATAAGTTTTTCTTAAATTTTAGCAATGATTCAGTGTTGGAGGTCTGTATATATATATCTATATTTTTCCTTCTTTAAACTCTTTATTTTGATAAAATTGAAGATTCATATGCAGTCATAAGAAGTGGTATAGAAAAATATAGCAAGAACATATGTGTCCTATTTCAAGTTTCCCTTAATGACAAAATATTGTAAACTATAATACACTATCACAACCAGGATATTGTCACTGAGAATACAGAATATTCCATCAACACAAGCCCCTAGATGATTTCACTTTTATAGCTACATTTTCTTCCCTCCCATACTTACCACTTTCTTAACTCCTGGCAGCCACTAATCTGTTCACTATTTCCATAATTTAGTTATTTCAAACATGTTATGTAAATGGAATCAAGCAGTATGCCACTGTGTGATTTTGAGGAATGGCTTTATTCCCTTGGGATAATTATCTGGAGATTCATACATATGTATGGTATGTCAACAGTTAATTCCTTTTTATTGCTGACTAGCATTCCATGGTATTGACGTACTACAGTTTAACATCTGGGGTTTTTCTAATTTGGGACTATTGCGAATAAAGATACTGTAAACAGTCCATTACAGGTTTTTGTGTCAACATAAGTTCCCATTTTTCTTAGATGAGTGCCCCAAAGTGTAGCTGCTGGGTCCACATAACAGTTACAATGTTTAGATTTTAAGAACCTCCCAAGCAGTTTTTTAGAGCACACATACCATTTTAGATTCTGAGCAAAAATGTTTAAGAGATCCAGTTATCCTGAATAATCAACAGCATCTGCTGATGTCCTTATTTTTATTTTAACCATGCTGATTAGTGCACACTGATATCTCATTGTGGTTTTAATTTACATTTCCTAGTAACTAATATCATTTTAATATGTTTCTATTGAGCTTGAAATTTGTACGCCTTTTCAGGTGAAATGTTAATAATGTCTTCTGCCCGCCTGCTTTGCCGTTTCTAATATATATGTGTGAGTTTGTGTGTGTGTATGGGTGTACATATACTGTATATAGAGTTCTTTATATATCCTAGATATTAGCCTTTTATTGAATATGTAGTTTGCAAGTACTTGTTGCCAGTTGGTAGCGGCTGAATGAGCTGACAGCATTTTATTAGGGTAAAATATTTAAATTTTAATGAGGTCAAATTGATCATTTTTTCCTTTTATGGATCATACTTTGCATTTCAAGTCTAAGAACTTTTTCTATTCTAGCCTAGATCATAAAGATTTTCTCTTACATTTTATTTTGTATTTTATTTAGTTATACATTTGACAATTAAGTTTGTGATGCACTTTTGGGTTAATTTTTAAGGAAGAAAATCAAGTCAAGATTACCATTATTTTTTGTCTGTTTGGTTGGTTGTTTTTTGCTTTGGCCTATGGATATCTAATGGCCTATGGATATCTAATCACACAAGTGCTATTTATTAAAAATGTTATCTTTTCTCCATTAAATTCTTTTGCATATTTGTCGAAAATCATTTGGTATACTTGCATGGGTTTAATTTTGAAGTATTCCATTCTATTTCATTTATCTTTGTGTCTGACCATCCTCAGAAAAACATGGACTTGGTCTTAATTAAATTGTCCCTCTATATGGAATCTTGAAATTAGGTAGATTGATTCCTCTTACTGCATGTTTCTTTTTCAAAATGTTTTAGCTAAGCTAGTTCTTTCTTTGTTTCTGTATACACTTTATAAAAACAATGTCTGTATTTAAAAAAATCCTGCTGTTATTTTGATACAAATTGTGTTATCTGTAGATCTCCATTTGGAAATAAATAATATCTCTGCCATATTGAGACTTCTAACCCATAAACATGGTCTATTTCTCCATTTATTAATACCAGTATTTTCTAGTTTTCACCCTGTAAGTCCTATACATGTTTTTCTAGGCTTATGGATACATATTTCATTTTTTAAAAATCACTAGGTTTCATTTTTTCATTTATGTTTACCAACTAGTAGGCAGATGGTGCTGAGTTCTCATTAATTCCTCTCTTAAGCTCAGTTTCCTTGTATTATTAACATCTTCATTTAGTATTGTGCATTTGTTAAACCTGATGAACAAATATCGGAACTATTTTTAGCTAGAATTTCCAATTTACATTAGGGACCACTCTTTGTTGAATGATTCTATGGATTTTGACAAATGCATATCAGGTATCCTCCACTTTTTTATCAAAAAGGATAGTTTCATGACTCTAGAAATGCCCTCCCTACGCTCCACCTGTTTGTTGCTACCAGTAACGAACCGTTCTGGTTGTTCCCGCATCGTCATCAGCATTTGGTGTTGTAAATGTTTAGGGTTTTGATCATGAAAATATACTGTTTAATTGTTCTGCCAAGCTGATTTATTGCTGCTGCTTTTCTCAGAAAATATTGGACAAGACTTGCATAGATGTGAAAATCAAGTTTGTTACATGCTGTTATAAATTTTACCTATCATAGACCTATTATTCTATTGTAGAATTTAAAGGTGCCTGTGATATCTGCAAGTACAAAAACGAACTTAACCTTAAAATAAATGAGATAGATGCTTTAACAAATAAACTTAATATTTCTTGCATATCTATTTGTAGAATGTTTATGGACATGATCATTGAGAAAAATCTGAAAATATTTAGACAGATGCAAAAGAAAAAGGATATTTTTTAATTACCCAGAGGAGAAATGACTGTCCCCCAGGGAACACACTTAACATTAAAGAAATTCCTGTCACAACCTGGATAACATTATTCACCCAGAAATACTGAGCCAGGAGTATGCACGTAACAGTTAGGAACTAAAATGTGAGGGGAATGCAGGACCACGCAATGAGGATATAACCAGGGAAGATTCCAAATGAATAGAAAGCTCAGTTTAGAAAGCTATATCAGTGATCCATATTTTTTTCCTATTAACTTGAATTCCTACTATACTGTTTGACAGAAAGATAATGGTGAATGAATAATGTAATAATCTTATAAATTAACTCAGTAAGTGGGGAAAAAAGAAGCCATTTGAGAGAACATTAAGTATCTAAGTAATTTTGGAGTATAATTAGTAGAAGTAACAACTGGAATGACTATTTTGATATCAGTTTTCCCGATAGCATCATATTCTAGATTTCCAAATAAAGGCCTCTATTCTTGACATCATCAAATCCCAAAAGATAAATCATCAATGCTAACTTCTCTGAGAAAAACAAAAGTTGGGAATTTGGTACACCAGAAATGAAGGCAAAATGTGTACATTTCATTGTTTTTATGTCATAAGGATCCATTTAAAAATATTTTTAAATGTTTATTCATTTTTGAGAGACAGAGTGACACAGAGTGAGAGCTGAGCTGTCAGCACAGAGCCTGATGTGGGGCTCGAACCCACAAACTGTGAGACCATGACCTGAGCCGAAGTTGGATGGTTAACTGACTGAGCCACCCAGGCGCCCCATAAGTATCCATTTTTAAATGAACGGGATAACAAACACTGGCATATGGCAATCAAATACATGAAATGATCTTTTCATCAAATTAAGTCCAGAAGGACACTTGTTTTTATACTTCAACATTTCAAACTTAAACTTTTCTTTTAATTCTATATGAATTTCTAATTATTTGAGAAGTAGCAAACCTGGAAATTGAACAGGACCAGGACTAACACAGTTAAGGCTCTATTTTGTACTATTTGCAAAATGTAAGACATAGGTCATTCTCTTTTTTCCTTCAGTTTACTTATCTAATCATTTCCTAAATGATTTCTAGGGAGTCTCATGTTCTTGCAAAAGTACCTCTGGGGATGCTGAAAGGTACTGGTCATAGACATGAAGATTTCTGAGTCCGAATCCTCCTCCAAACAAAGACACTAAGCTTTAGTTTGTTTTGCATATAAGTTTTTCATGTGACTGTGCATCCCAACAAGGGCTAAGCCATTAGAAATAGCTATAAACCATTGAACGTCACTGGGGAAGACTGGACTAGCATCTTATATGGATTAGCATGAGAGTCCTCTGTTGCCTCAGTATCTTAGATGGTAGAAGGTAAAGACTAGAATACAAGTGGAAGATATCTTCCATAATATGGTAATGTGACAATGGGAAAAATGTGTTTAGATATGAGTATATCATATTACAGCAAAGTTTCCTGTTAGACATTTTTTAAAAATAAAGTTATCAATTTAAAGAGAGACAGCTTTCGGAAAAAAAAATGTCCTCATGGCCTTAATGAGGTAAGGCTATTTCCAAAGGGAAAAGGAAATGCATTAGGAAGATTTGACTCTACATCTGTAACGTGAAAACTCTTTTTTAAAAATGTGAACTCTACAGTGGGATCTCATTAGTATAATGATTCGGCATAGATAATGTGCAATTTCAAAACACGAGGCCTTTGATCCCTAACCTCTCAAATCTCTTTTGGAACTTCCGCAGCTTTTTAGAGTCAATTAATGTCTCATTTCCCCCCCTGGATTCTTTCTTAATTTAGCTTTACATTGCATAAAAAATAGAAGATAGAAGAATGATAATTTAGACAACAATGTTTTATATTAATCAAAAATTTCTGGTTAGGAAAACATAATATGCTGTTAATAGAAGTAAGTTTGAATCTTGGGTTTGCCATTAATAGCCTTAGGAATTTTGCCAGATCTCTTAAATCACTGAGTCTCATCTGAGAATTGGAAAGAAAATAATGTCTATCTCATAAGCTTGCTGTGAATACTGGTGCGGATGATGAATACCGACCTTAATGTCATCATCGCCTTCACAGAAGTTTACACATGCTTCTTCCTGACTCGTGGTGCCTGCGTGCCTGCCACCTCACTCCTGCAGAACTCAGATGATCTTGCCATGGAGGTTCCTTCATACTCTTTCTTAGAGGATCCTTTTACTTTAGAAAAGCTGTAATTGCAAATTATTTCTCTGCCCCTTTGAAATGTAAATCGTTTTAAAAGCCTCTTAGTAGTTTGTGTTTTTTTAATTAAAAATTTTTTAAGTTTATTTATTTATTTTGAGAGAGACAGAGACAGGGAGGGGCAGAGAGAGAGAGAGAGAGAGAGAGTGAGAGATAGGGAGGGGCAGAGAGAGAGCAAGAGAGAGAATCCCAAGCAGGCTCTACACTGTCTGCACAGAGCCTGACATGGGGGGCAAATTCATGAACGAGATTATGACCTGAGCTGAAATCAATGATCGGATGCCACCTAGGTGCCCCAAAAGCCTCTTGATAGTTTTATAAATTATCTTTCTCAAGGACCTGGGAGGTATCCTTTTAAAATATTATTAACAATATTATGGGTGCATATATCCTTTTGAATCATTGTTTTCGTATTCTTTGGGTAAATACGCAGTAGTGGATTACTGGATCACAGGGTAGTGCTATTTTTAATTTTTTGAGGAAACTCCATACCATTTGCCACAGTGGCTGCAACAGTTTGCATTCCCACCAACATTGCAATAGGGTTCCTTTTTCCCCATCTCCTCACTGACACTTGTTTCTTGTGTTTTAATTGTATCCATTCTGATAGGTGTGAGGTGATATCTCAGTGTGGTTTTGATTTCCATTTCCCTGATGGTGTGATATATTTACAATAGAATATTATTCCACCATAAAAAAAGAATGATATCTTTCCATTTGCAATAATATGGATGGATTCAGAGAGTATTATGTTAAGCAAAATAAGTAAGTCAGAAAAAGACAAAAAAACCCTATATGATTTTACTCATATGTTGAATTTAAGAAACAAAACAAATGGGAGCAGGAAAAAAAGAGACAAACCAAAAAACAGACTTTTAACTTTCAGAGATAAAACTGATGGTTACCGGGGGGGGGGGGGGGGGGGGGGGGGGTTGGGTGAAATAGGTGAAGGGGATTAAGAAGAGTACACTTATCATGCATGATGAGTGCTGAATAATGTGCAGAATTATTGATTCACCATATTGTGCACCTGAAACTAATGTAACACTGATTTTAACTATATCAGAATTGAACAAATTTAAAGATATTTTGTTAGCAAAATGGATAGCACTTCTATCTCCCAGTCTCTGTGGGAGGGCTGGAGCCTAAATTCAACAGGGCCCTTGCTTTGAGTTGTAAAACTAAATCATGTCATGAAGATAGAGCAAGTTTACTTTTGCTTTGAGTGAGACTAATTAGGAAATACAGATGGCCTATGTTCCCCCCTCCCCATCCCAGCTTTATAATCTCTCTAGCCCTTTGTTCAATGGAGTTGAGTTACACTGAGTTTTAGTCTCTCTCCCCTTTTGCAATAGCCTTGAGTTTAGTCTTTCTTCCCTGTTGAGCTTTGTCCAGTGAAAGTTTTGCTTATGATGCCCACAACACTCCGTGTCCTCTTTTCTGTCCCTCTTTGAAAATTCAATTTTCCTTGACTGTGCAAGGAAACAAAGTTATAATATAAGTACATAGCACACATTGCTGTTAAAAGATACAGTGAAATAATTTGCAAAAGAATGTTTTGTAGAAGTTTGCTAACATCCACTGTTCGTCCTTCAGAAATAATCTAATAATAATTCAGAAATTCAAATCTATAAAACCATTGTTTAAGGAGGACATAGTTGTTAGTCTTTAGTAACTAATATAAACCTAAATTTTCATCGTAAGAATATAGCCCAAAAAATAGAAATCTGAGATAATGTTCATATGCATAAGAGTGCATAATGCATAAGAGTTCATATGCATTTGATCTCTTTATGGAAGACTTTGCTTTCATTAGCTTAGTACTTCTTGGAAGTTCATTTCCAAAGCATCCATTCATGTCATTGTCGTCTTCCTCCTTCTCAACTTCCACATCATTGTCATCATCTTCATATAATAGAATATCCGCCTAGTAGTGTAACAACTCTATTTTCAAAGTATATGCCTTATTCAAGCTGACTTAGGAAATGAATAATAAAATGATACTTAGCCATGTGTGCTAAAATGCCCAACTGACAAGTTTACCCACCTACACCAGGATAGTTGCTATATGTATGTTGGGAATGAAGGCAGGTTAACATAGGCTAGTCAGGGTCATTAAAGACCTTTGAAGCATATGGGAACAGACGAGGCCATATTTGACCAGGATATTTACAGAAGGAGGCTGCAAGGATAAAGGAACTATAAGAATGAGAAGCACGTCAATAATTTAATTGGAAGAGGTAGAGAAACTGGCATCTGAAAATTTATACACAGTCAGAGAAAATTTCTTCTTGGGAAAATCTAGCATTTTGGTGCTCCTGAATGAGCATGACCCAGCAAAAATGCCCTTTCATTCTGCATTCTATTATTGCCTTGTAGCCAAGCATATAAAGACATAGTGTGTAAGTAGATAAAAACAACACACTGGCCCTTTTTATCACTACTTTTCAGATGAGAGAACTATTCAAGACATACCCCTCTTATAAAATGACAGAGAAAACTCATGCTAACTTCCTATATTTAAAAAAAAACCTAACCAGTCACTCTTTAATAGAACAGAACAACAGCAACAAAAAAAGCAAAAATACTGACAAAAATTAATGGCAAAAGAGAAGTGAACCCTAATGAAGAGATTAGATTCTGTATAAACAGAGATAATACAGAACATAAAAGAAAATTATTGAAGTAACCATTAAGAGTTTCATGAAAATTTTAAAAGTGACTAAAGCCACAAAAAAGACCAAGTTGTAATGAAAAATAGGTATCCCAAGTAAGAAATATTGCATAGAAATCATAATTATTATTTCAATCAATATATATTCATTTGTGGACAATAAAACAATTGATTCATAATTTAGAAGAAGCCATGACAATTCAGTAGTTTGAAGATAATGTTTCCAATTAATGGTACTGGCATATTGAAAAAGAAACAAATCATGACCCTTATCTCACAGCTTTAACCAAGTTAGGTAGAAATGAATACTAGACCTAAATGTAAGAGCTAAAAGTATCTGATTCCTATATGGAAACATAACAAAAAACCTTGTTGATCGTGAGTTATGCAAAGATCAGTAGATTTCTCAGTAGAAACCTCACAGGCTAGCATGAAAGGTAAGAAACGTTAAATCCTGAAAGAGTAAAAAAACAACCTGCCAACCAAGAATAATATATACAGAAAAAATGTCCTTCAGAAATGAAGAAGAAATGCACTTACCCAGACAAACAAGTTCATCACCACCAGACCTTCCTATAAAAATGCTAGTGTTCTTCAAGTTGAAATAAAAGGATATTAAACAATAACAACAAAAAAGAATGCATAAAACTCACTGTAGAGATAAATACAGAGATGATTTCTGAATACTGTAGTACTGTGTAGTGGTATGTATATTACTTCTGATTATTTTCTTGACATCTCCACTAGGACACTTAATATACATAACAACTAAAATTTCTATTTTCCCCTAAATCTACTAATAAATTCCTTATCTCAGTTGCTGAGATACACATACACATGTGTACATATATATGTATGGATATGTACTGCATGTATATTCAAATATATGTTATATATGTATTATATATGATATATAATA
This sequence comes from Crocuta crocuta, assembly GCF_008692635.1. NCBI lineage: Eukaryota > Metazoa > Chordata > Mammalia > Carnivora > Hyaenidae > Crocuta > Crocuta crocuta. The sequence continues at coordinate 128,250 of NW_027528612.1, forward strand.
TCAAAGATTGTAATTCATTTCAAAATTCTACAATGCCTCTTTGTTTCACCCAGAAAAAGGCAAGTTGCCTCCCCTGCTCATCCTCTTCTACCATATCCTTTCCATCTTATTTGCTCCAATTACTTTACTTTTCTGGAGCACAGTAATCACACTCTTGCCACGGGAACTTCGTGCTGGCTGGTTCTCCTTCAAACCTTTCTTTCACCAGATGCCTAGTTCCTTTACGACAGTTATGTCTTTTCTCAAATATCTCTTTCAGTGGAGAAAGCCCTATTTTATTTAATTTTTTTATTGTTTAATTATTTTTGAGAGACAGAGAGATAGAGCATGAGTGAGGGAAGAGCCCAGAGAGAGGGAGACACAGAATCTGAAGCAGGCTCTAGGCTCTGAGCTGTCAGCACAGAGCCGGACACAGGGCTCGAACTTAATGAAACATGAGATCATGACCTGAGCCAAAGTCAACGCTTAACCAACTGAGCCACCCAGGCACCTCCTTTTTAAAAACGTTTTTAGTGTTTATTATTTTTGAGAGGGAGAGGAGAGAGAGAGAGGGAGAGAGGGAGCATGAGTGGGGGAGGAGCCGAAAGACAAGGAGACACAGAATCTAAAGCAGGCTCCAGACTCTGAGCTGTCAGCACAGAGCCCGATGCAGGGCTCAAATTCAAGAACTGTGAGATCATGAACTGAGCTGAAGTCAGATGGAAAGCCCTACTTTAAATACAAGCACACATTTTCTCATCTTAGTGGCATCTCAATCCCCATTACACTGCAAGATTTTTTATTTCTTCTTTTGTTTAGTTCAAATCCTTTCTAATCTATTATATTTACTTATTTATATTTATTTATCTTATTTATTTTGACTATGATACATCGTCTCTTTCCTCAGTAAAATGAAATACCACAAGGCCAGGAAGTTTTTTCTGTTTTGTTCACTGAAGAACCGCAACCACTTCACACAGTATGTAATATGTAGGATAGATTCAATTAAAAAAATTGTTAAATAAATGCTTGGGTTCAAACTCGTTTACTTGTATACATGCAATAATACTAAGTTCTGATTTTTTTTACCCCTTGTTGTTCTGAGCACTGTGTCAAAATACATTTTTTTCAGATGAGGACATAGAGCACAGGGAAAGGATTCAATTAAAAAAAAAACAACAAAGAAACAAAAATACATTATATATTTCAAAATAGTACCTACCAACAAAATTAAAGTAAATATACTCATTTATTAGGGATGTAGAATGGTGACTTAAAATCAATATTTGAGCTAAAGAAGCAAATTAGAAAAGGATAAAATGATCTTTTACCTCCAAAGTTACATTTCTAATTCTTTTCAATATAGTTATATTTAGTTATCTTTAGGATATATTCAATATATGTACTTAATATTCAGTCATTTTTATTTCAATATCAATACACTAGCACAGAACATAATTAAGCAAACAATCTGCACAAAAATTTATACTTATTTCTTTAAAAAACGTCAACAGAATATCCTTCCGTCTTTCTAACTCTGTGACAGCCACGCCTCAGCTGTGCTATCACAATTGCCACAACAGCAAGAACAACAGCAAAATAAATGATAAAAGATGCACAAATTTAATCTCATTTATTTCACATGAATTTGGGAGTAAACTAGAAGTTTGTTAGACTGGATGTTATTCCTAATGTGACAGGTTATAGAAAAATAGAAACAAAGCCTATGAGGAGTTCCCATGGTTAGGATGTGTTGAAACTATGACCCCAACCAGTGGTTTGTATTTGCTGAACAGCACCCTGGCTTGCACGATTCTAAAGGGACAAACGTTTTTTCCTATTCTATTTTTGTCTTCCAACCAGGGGTCAAGAACTTAAGTCTCCCTTTATTTTCTAAAACTTAACTTGGAAGTTAAGATTGGTGAAAGACAACTCTAATTTTATTGTATCAATATCTACTGTGATATCAATTTTTAAATTTATAATCCATGTAATGTCACTTTATTTCCTGACTCTAAATTCTGAGAATATGCCACATCTATAAATGTCAACATACATCATATTCCACATTTGCCAAATGTCATCCATCTTTATATCCCCAGGACTACCACAAGTGCCCAATAACTTTACATGGACTACTCCATGAGCCTGCTAACTGCCTTAACTTTTTCCCTTGCAAACCCCTAAAATCTGGTAAAGTCTGATATGGCGGTGGTTTCTCAAGGAATCAATGCCTGAGAGGGGCGCCTGGGTGGCTCAGTTGGTTAAGTGTTCAACTTCGGCTCAGGTCATGATCTCATGGTTCGTGGGTTCAAGCCCTGCATTAGGCTCTGTGCTGACATCTAGCTCAGAGCCTGGAGACTGTTTTGCAATCCTGTGTCTCCCTCTCTCTCTCTGAGCCTCCCTTGCTCATACTGTCTCTATTTCTCTCTCAAAAATAAATAAGACATTAAAAAATTATTTTTAAGGAATAAATGCCTAAGAAACTATCTAAAGAAAGGGAATTCCTTGGGACATTCACTGGGATCTTTTAATGTAAAGGTTACGTGCTTGATCTGTGATTAGAAGTGGCCAAAAATACAATGAGAAACAATGAAATCTGGCCATGTTTAGCAACATGGATGGACCTTGAGGGTGTTATGCTGAGCGAAATAAGTCAGGCAGAGAAGGACAAATATCATATGTTTGCACGTATAGGAGGAGTAGGAGGAACTTGACGGAGGAACAAGGGGGAGAAGAAGGGCGGAAATGGTGGGGGAAAGGGAGAGAAGCAAACCATGAGAGACTCTTGAATGCTGACAAAAACTGAGGACTGATGGATGTGGGGGGGAGGGGGGGATGGGCATGGAGGAGGACACTTGTGGGGATGAGCACTGAGTGTTATGTGGAAACTAATTTGACAATAAACTATTTGTAAAAAAAAAAAAAAAAAAAGAAGTAGCCAAAAATATAGAGCCTCTTTAAGGTGTGAAATATAGCCAAACTTCTCATGGAATTTGAAAATGTCGTGGCCTGCCCTATCCTTACAACATACAAATAAAACAAGAGATTTAACTTTGGCAAGGCCTAATGATAAAGCTTCCTTTCAATTTCCTATTTAGTAACTTTGGTACATGTTTTTCTCAGCAATATGCACAGTGAAAATAAGAGTTTGTAACTCCTTTCAGGCATTTGGTTGCAAACTAGGCAACTGATTGTTATATCACAGACTGATCTTGTCACAATTTTAATAATTGTTTAAAACCTTAATATTTGGACAGTGCTAGTCTACCTTACAAGTATATTTATATTTTCTCCTGACCATTATAGTACAGCTTTTATGTTTTTAATCATCCTGTAAGTCATAACGTTAGTGTGTATTTCTGAGCATCTATACTGAAGTGATTAAAGCCTTGTAATGTCTTGTACCATCTAATGTGTAGCAAATAAACTGCTAAATATTGTGTCGGGTTTTCATAGGTTTGTGAAAAATGCAATTCTTAAAAAAAACTAGGTAAACAAGAAAAGTAAGACAGAAATGAAACTGTTATTCTAGTCCTTTAAGGTTTATATTATAACCAATATCTATTAATCAACTTAAATTAGTAATGAGTTATTTCTGAAACTGTCTAAATTCAGAATTACTATTATAAAACAGGTAGGTATTTTAAATATTATCTTAAGGTTTTTATGATCTTCCAATGTGTAAAGTGACTTCAAAGAAATCTCTCTTGAATTCTATCATTCCTCTTTTTATATAGACAGATTGCCTTTGACAGCTCTAGGCAAGTGTGAATGCAGTAATTTATAAAATACTTAATATTCCATAGCATTATGTCTTAAGAATGGAACCTTAAAAATTCGATCTGTAAACCATGCAAACTTTCTTGTCATACTGAACAAAATCCCTATAAATCTATAATTTTATACAGTGAGTTAATGCATGTTTTGTGAGAAACTATGATATTCAATTAAATGATAAAGATAATTGCATAAACATATTTCTTATGATACAAGCAGTAAATTTTATAGTATTTAGAGGAGTCTGTTTACAAAATGTAATGAACCCCAAGTAAATTTAATAATGATCATTCTTCTAATGATTCATCTTCAAACAAAAGTTTTATATGGAAATAGACATTCTTTGGGACATAAAACACACCTTCAAAAAGCAGAAAAATAATAAACATATGAAGTTTCAGATGTAAATTTGGATTTAATGGTTATTGGAAAATTCCAAGATCTCTATTTTACATTTCCAAAATCAATATTAGTTTTACTATAACAAATCATAATTATCTATATAATAATAACTATTGAATCATGGGAAGTATTTAAGCATCAAAATGTTAATATAAATATAACTGTTCTAAAGTGAAGTTAATCTTCCTAGTCTGTGTGTTTCTTTAAAACTTATTTTTTGGGTAGAATAAGCAAAGGCTGGTGAAAAGGGGATGAAGAGAGTGAAGGATGTAAGAGCGTATAATGTGCTTCCAGATTTCTGGCTGAGTCAGATGGTTGGATTATAAATAATCATTGAAATATGCTAAGGTAGGGAAATGACAAAGTTTAGCAAACACATTAAGACATTGGATGGTATAACTAAGACATTGCTTTATGTTTTATATATTTTATAATTAACACAGAGAGAAGCAATGCCATGTCTGCAGAGTCTCAGGGAAAATTTAAAAACATCAGCATAAATCTCAGATTCAAAAGTGGTAGGAGTGGTATGTGAGCATGGAATAATCATTATGCTAATTAGTCAAGAAACGAACTAAACAAAACACAGTTACACCAGAAGATCTGGTCCCATGCCACATGTGGCGAGGATGAAAGATAAGGGAATTTTACATCCTATATATCGACTTATGACTATTTCCTCTATACTCGTGATGGTCGTATACAGAAAAGTAGAACAGAGTCCAAAGTCAATCAGAAACTCCAACAAAATAGCAAAAATAAGTTAAAAATAAGACACAAAATTACTGACAAAACTTCCTTTCTTGACTTATTCATTTATCAAATATTTATAGACTATCTACCATTTTTCTGGCAATATTCTAGATACTGATGATTTAGCTAAGAGCACAGGAAAGTCCTGATTCTTATGGCTTATATCTTATACTCTCATAAGGGTGACAAATAAAACTAAATAAATTAAAAATATATGGAATTTAAGATAGTGATGTATGTTATGGATATTTTAAGCAGGGTGTCAAATATAGATTACTGAAATAAATGTGTTGTTTTTATAGTGTGTTCATGAAGACTTACTGAAGCAAGCAGACTTGTATATGTGTAGCAGTAAAAAAATGCAAAGTGAAAATGCAAAAATGAAAGGAGAAAGAGCAAGTGTCTGAAGCAGGAATGGGTTGAAAGTATTAAAACTGGGGAAAAGGGGTTGAAACTACAGACAGAATGATTGGAGCAGTATGTGGGTAAGACACAATGCTTTCTAGGACACAAGAAAGCATTTTAGACTCATGTACAGATTATGGCTTTTTTTTTTTTTTTTTGAGAGACAGAGAGAATGAAAGCACCAGACATGTCGACCAGCAGGGGAGGGACAGTGATAGAGGGAGAGAGAATCTAAAGAGGCTCCACACTCAGCACAGAGCCTAACATGGGGCTTGGTCTCTCTACTGTGAAGATCACAACCTAAGCCCAAATCAAGAGTCAGTCGCTTAACCCCCTGAGCGACCCACATGTCTCAAACTTATGGCTTTTGCACTAACTGAAATGAGAAGTTATTGTATGGCTTTCAGTAGAAAAATAAAATGTCTAGTAATTTTTAAAGTTCTTCTCTGCCTGTGTAGAAGAATAGACAATAGGTAAACAACGTTAATAGTAACTAGAACAGTTATGCTATTGTAATCAGCAAGGTAAGAAATGAGGATGGTGAACTAGTTTCTATTGCTATGTAACATGTTACTACAAATTTTAACAACTGACAACAATGCAAATCTATTGTTACAGTTTCTCTAGGTCGGCAGTCAAGGCCCATTTTAGCTGGGTGCACTCTTCAGGGTCGTATCCAGTTGAAATCAACGTGCAGTCCAGAACAAAGACCTTATTTAAGTCTCAAGGCCATTTTCTTCCTGCTTACCAGGTATTGACACAGATTTCACTTCTTTGCCACCTTGTGGCTAAGGTCTCTTGTCCTTGCTAGCTGTCAGCCAGAGACCCCTGCAGTTCCTGCAGACTACCCTCAGGTCCTCGCCATGTGGGTCGCCTCTCCAACAACACAGATTATATGATTTCAACATAGAAGATGTAGAAGCATGTGAGGTAAAGTTAAAGAAGGCCAAATATGTTGGTTTTCTAGAACTTTAGTCTAGAAAATTATGAAAAATGATGGCTTAATATGCAGTTGAAAATATAAGAGTAACTTTTAGAAAATTAAAATATGAAGTATAAACTTTAAAACCATTAAGGGAGAAAAAAATTAAAGTTCTCAAAAAGAAGAGGAAATCAATAAGATCGTTCAGAAAAAAAAAGAAATGAAATCCACAAAACTAGTAAAAACAGAAATATTGCAAATTTACAAGAAATAGCAAACAAAAAACATGGCTATCCCCTTTTCTCTTACCAATATTCAGAGGTTTTTGGATAATATAAAAATTGATGAGGGTCATCTGGGTGGCTTAGTCGGTTAAGCGGCCAATTTCGGCTCGGGTCATGATCTCTTGGTCTGTGAGTTTGAGTCCTGCATCTGGCTCTGTGCTGACATCTGGGAGCCTGGAATCTGCTTCAGATTCTGTGTCTCCCTCTCTCTCTATGTCCCTCCCCTGCTCAAGCTCTGTCTCTCTCTGTCTCAAAAATAAACGTTAATTTTTTAAAAAAAAATTTAAAAAATCAAAAACAAAAACAAAAAAAATCCCCTGATGAACAATTGGTTCTAGATGAGTGAGAATTAAAAATAAAAATGGGATTTATTATATAATATTAACCATAATGGATAGCTCAAAAGGTGAAACATCCCAACACACATTTCTGTAAAGTCTTAACATATGAAAAAATATGAAAATATCACTGCATTATGTGAGAGAGCCAGTCTTACTGGAGGGGCTCTGAAGCTTAAAAAGCCAAGTATGATGTAAAAGTAAGAAGGTGGGGCTAATACAGGTAATGGACATCTACTGCAGTTGTGTGTGCTTTCATCCTTTCCCTGTTCCCTCAACGGATGAGGTTCTGTTGCTGTCTGGGTGATCTCCCATTCCTCAGCCTCCTTCCCATTCATTCCTTTGCAGGTGACTCCCTTCTATAAGGCCCTTGAATGTCCAATTGGGTCCTGGCCTATACTCCTCAGAGAACCTGAACTCACATTAATCGCGAAGGTGGTAACAATTAAAAGGAACCAGAAGGAATGCCACATTCAAGAAGTGTAAGAGGTTAAGGATATTTTGAGTAGAGGGAAGAGCATATGCAAACGCCATCCCAGCTCATGGCGGAAGAAAGTGGGGGAAAAAATTAAAGATAGATTCAGTAGTAAGACAAAGCAAAATTTTATGGTAAATAAGGGCAGGCTGGATTATTTTTCTCTTAAATGCAATGATAAATCCTCAAAAGCAAAAATGTATATATGATTTATGGTTTTTTTAACATTTATTTATTATTTATTTTTGAAAGAGAGTCAGAACATGAGCAGGGGAGGGGCAGAGAGAGAGGGAGACACAGAATCTGAAGCAGGCTCCAAGCTCTGAGCTGTCAGCACAGAGCCCAACATGGGGCTTGAACTTATAAACTGTGAGATCATGACCTGAGCCAAAGTCAGATGCCCAACTGACTGAGCCACCCAGGTGCCCCATATGTGATTTATGTTTTGACAAGATCATCACACTGAAGGAAAGAATGAACTATTTTTATTTATTTTTCATTAAAAAAATGTTTATTCTTGAGAGAGAAAGAGACAAAGAGAGACAGAGCGAGGAAGGGAGGGGCAGCAAAAGAGAGGGAGACACAGAATCTGACTGAAGCTCCAGGCTCTGAGTTGTCAGCACAGAGTCCTATGCAGGGCTCAAACCCGTGAACCATGAGGTCATGATGTGAGCTGAAGTTGGGCACTCAACTGACTGAGCCACCCAGGCACCCCCAAGAATTAACTATTTTTAAAAGTAGAGTCTGATACATACAGAATGCACATTTTTTTTTTTTCCTACCTGCCAGGTCAGGTCTATAGATTTCAGCAACCTTTTAAGTTCCTACAAACAGCTTTCAATTAAATATTGCTGCCAGGATCTGTAACTACCTCAAAAGATATTATGAAGAAAATGTCCTTAAAAAAGTGTCCTTATTATTTGACTAGCAATAGGATGATTTTATTCTAATTTAATTTAACATGAAACTAATTTAACAAAGTCATAGGTAATCAATAATTTAAAATTTATTGACTGTATCTAATGGTGTAAAGGAGGCTCCAAATCAATTTATAGGTATTCAATAAGAAAATTGGAAAATATATAATGTTCAAAATAAAAACAGAACTGTGAACTCTACTCAATGTGCTTTGGGCACAAAGAGATAGACTAGATAGATATGAGGTATGTAAGCAAGAAATGCTATTAAATATTTATAAACAGCATTAAAGAAATAAATGAAATGATTTAGGAACTAATGTCTGTGATACTTAAGATTCTGGCTCTGGTTAAGATCCTGAAAATCAAAACAAAGTCATAAATATTTACTCTTCCAACTAACAATTCCCTCTTAGATGGAGGATATAAATAAAATACAATAGCTAACATTTTCTGGAAACTTTATTAGGATTTATTTTCTGAGGTTTTTTTTGTTTTTGTTTTGTTTTGTTTTGTTTTGTCCTTCTACTTTTCTGAAGTTATGTCCAGATTCTGGCTTCATAGCTAGTTTCCTTACTTGTAATCTTGCTCCCATGATATCTGCACTTCATAGAAAAGCAGAGAAAACTTAGCTCTTAAACTTAAATCATATTTAACTTTGCATAAAATGTTCTAAAAATGTCCCATTACACTTATAAGAAAGTAGAAGCACTTTACACGTGTTCGCAAAGCCCTGCATGCTATGGCTCCTGTCTAACCTACTGATCTATTAATTATTGGTCGTCTTTAATCATTCTGCTCCAGATGTATTGACTTTCTTTCGTCTCCTCAGAATGATCACATTCTTTTCTTAGGAAATTGTTTTCCTTGAGCAAAATGTCTCCTTTACAGCTGTTCAGGTATCTGCTAAAATTATGTCATAGCCTGACATAGGCCTTATTCATCAGTCTCTATTTCAAGATACCGAAGATCACAGTGCTTAGTTTAAAGAGTATTTCTTTAGCTCACGAGTCTATAGATCACTGAATTATTATGGACTCATCTGTATGGTTCTTTATTTCTTTTGTTTGGACTCAGTCACATATTTGTTGATAAGCTAACTTTGAGCAGAGCTAAAAAGATGACTGGGCCCTGAGTCTTTCACCTTCTAGGCAGGCTCTTCTAAGCATACTTTCATGGTGGAAGCTGAGGTTGAAACATAGAAGTGAAAGCTTTGGCATGTATCTTATGTGAGGATATCCCATTGGCCAGAGGAATTCAAATGGCCAAACCCAGAGTCAACTATTGGAAGAACCACACTCCACCACTCTAGTGAGATGATCTGCGACACAATGTATCAAAGGGCAGGAATGCAGGGAGAAAAGGGATTGCCACCATCAATGAAATTAATCTATGACAGTTTGCCCTCTGGCCATAATTATTTACATCCCTTTTACTTACCTGCAAAAAAATGCATTCCCTACCAAGCCTATCAAAGCTCCATTTGATCAGGTCAAACTCAAAGTATAGGCCCTCATGACCAAATTAAAGTCCAAACTGAAGTCTCATCTTTATCTGGGGGATTATAAGCTAAAAAGGACACCCCTGCAAACTTAAAAGATGCAATGACAAGAGACAGGCAGAATAACCATACAGAATGCTTTCAATCAAAATAGAGATGAGGAAACATATGATATTTGTCCTTCTCTGCCTCACTTATTTCATATGTTTGCACGTATAGGAGGATTAGGAGGAACTTGACGGAGGAACAAGGGGGAGAAGAAGGGCGGAAATGGTGGGGGAAAGGGAGAGAGGCAAACCATGAGAGACTCTTGAATGCTGACAAAAACTGAGGACTGATGGATGTGGGGGGGAGGGGGGATGGGCATGGAGGAGGACACTTGTGGGGATGAGCACTGAGTGTTATGTGGAAACTAATTTGACAATAAACTATTTGTAAAAAAAAAAAAAATAGAGATGAGGAATGGAAGGTACAGAGCAGTAGCTTGTCCACAGCAATTTCCACATCCTGCTGGGATAGTGTTGTCTGCGATGCCTACTCTAGGAATGGTGAGTATCCTTTTAACACACCCTGATGCCATTCCAGAGTACTGGTTTCTTAATCCATTTTCCTTCATTTCACTTCCTTGGACATCACTTGTTTTCCACTAGACTTCTTGGGCCCCTCTGTAAAAGGTATTCAAGCATTCTGCCGAATTTTCTCAACCTGTTCCCTAGTAAACACTTAGAGGTTCAGAGATTTGCTTTACAAAGAAAGAAGCAGATCAGTACATTTTAGCTCAATCTGTGGATCTTTTCATTATTATTTCCTGAAAAACTGTGAATTTCATTACTCACTGATTATAATCCAACCCATACAACAAAAGCCATACTACTCATAATTACTTTCTTGCTATGCCTCCCTCTCTGGGTTTTTTTTTTTGTTTGTTTGTTTGTTTTTGTTTTGTTTTGTTTTGTTTTTTTGCTATTTTGAGGCTAGGCTTCTGTGTGCTATAAACTAAAGCTTCCTAGAAGTTCTTTGGGGAAAGCTGAATGTGTCTAGGAGGCACTGCCTTAATTTAGTAAAAGGTCATTACAGAGTTTTACACCTCAGTGGTTGTGAGATCTGTACTCTGAGGCCATATCTTCTTTGAGAATATTATACTGGCCCAGGGTAAGAAACAATGTTATTTTTCTAGCCTAGGAAGTCTGGCCAACACTTGCAAACTACATACCACTTTTCCTTTTTTCTTGTGACTATCCTTCTTTCTCTTAATATTCACTTAAAAAAAATCAGTTGCCCCTTCTAGTAATTAGATTGGAGAGGTTTTTTTCTACATTCAAAAATTTATTACATAAAATTTTGTCTGTTAAGTTACAGAAGAACATAATTTTATAAAATAGTCCACAATTACATAGTACAGATACTACTATCTGTGTGTTTTTAACATCAAACTTCTGACACCAAATGTATGTTCTTGCCCCACACACCAAGCAATAAGGCATCTCTCCAGTTAGCAACTGGGTGTCCTACTAGTTAATTCAATTCTTTGACACTACCTGGAATTAGTGTAGACCTCAGTCTGACAAGATTGCCCCTATTCAGACAATATCTCGAGTCAGAGCGACCCAGGCATTTGACCAATTAACGATTTAAGTCAAGCGTTTCCCATTACCCCCTCCTCAGGCTTGATAATTTGCTAGGACTGCTCATAAAACTCAGGAGAGCACTTTACTTATATTTACTGGTTTATTATAAAGGATACAACTCAGGAACAGCCAAACAGAAGAGATGTACAGGAAAAGGTAGGTAGGAAGGGATGCTGGGGTGTGGGGTTTTCCTTGCTTTCATCTGGCAGGCTGTACTCCCAGCACCTCAACATATGCAACAGGCAGAAACTCTCCAAAACCCCAGTACTCAGAGTTTTTTTGGAGGTCGGTCCATTTACCTTTCAGGGCATAATTGATTATATCACTGACCCCTGTTGATTAACTCCATCTCTAGCCTCTCTCTCCTCTCCTTAGGTTAGGATGTGTGGTTGCAAGTTCCTTTAATCACACGATTGGCTCCTCTGGCAGCCAGCCCCCTTCCTGAAGCTATCTAGAAGCTTACTGAGTGCCATCTCATTAGCATAAATTCCAAAATGATTAAAACAAGCTTGTTATGAATAAGAAAAGATGAACCTCTCACATCTATCACTTAGGAAATTCAAGGGTTTTAGACATTCTTGTGCCAGGAACAAGGGATAAAGAATAAATATATATTTCTTAGTATGTTCCAATATCACAACAGGTCATTTGTTTTTCTGGATGCATAGGGTATCATGGAGATTTTGTAGTACTCTGGCAACCAATATATTTTATTATATTTTATATTTAATATGGCAGCAGTCCACTTGTAAGTACTGATTTCCATATCAGAACTCTATTACTGCAAGTACACTGTATAACAAACCACCTTCCAATATCAGTGACTTAAAACAATGAGCATTTATTTCCCACTCAAGTGCGGAGGTCAGGAATCTGGCCTGTGTTTGGGTGTGCAGTTCTCCCTATTCTGGGCTCGGTCACTCACATCTGTCAGGCAGGCAGTTTACTGTCAGACTGGGTGACAGAATGATTTCTCCTTGCATTTATCATCCTCCACCAGTGGGTCCTGGCATGTTCTCTAAGTGACACAGCTTCAAAACTAGAAGCAAATGACTCTACTTCTATAAAATAGGCCTTCATCACATTGTCCAAAACAAGTCAAATGCATGAATTCAGAATCTTCAGATTCAAAAGCTAGCAAAAGAGACTGTGTGTCTCCTCAGGGAGAGGGCCTGCAAAGTCACATGGGATAAGATCTGGTTAAGGAGAGAGAAGAACTGGGGCCATATCCTCATAACGGCTAGTTAGCATTCTCCAACTTTATTTCCTCAGTCGGCACTATAATTATGAACTTACCTGGTTTTAGACCTTAGAGATTTTATTGAAACAGAACCCTCAGATCCAGGTGCTTCATTATTCTTGGAATCCCTCAGCAATTTAGTTCTTGTAACTAGGCCTTGTGCAATTGTTAAGGTCTAGATGTGAGATGGTGATGAACGGTCCCACAGAGTGCCACAGGTGACAAGCACCACACTGTCTCAAGTCAGATGCTCTATGGAGACTGCAGGGACTAATGTATAACTGTGATCAGAAAGAATCCCCTTCACAGTATAGTATTAGGAGTGATCATAGTGATGTAGTACATGAGGGAGAGGTGGACACTTGTTTCAAGGACATATATAATTAGAACTTAATTATAACATAACAGTTTATAATTTCATATATTATAATTTAAGACAGTGAGCAACTGATGACAAGCTAATGGTTGTTTAGGTACCTGTTCAGCAGCGCAAGACCCTTTCATTTAACACTGTCAAAAATTTACTATAGATATCATTGAATAAATTGATATACAAGGGAACCAAAATACTGAACCTTCACCTCAGAGTTGCCAAATGAACAACAAACTAACAGAGATAACACTTTAAACTTCGAAGGGATTGCATAGTAACTTAAAATTAGTAGAAAGCAGCATGGAAAAACCATTTAGAATAACAGAATAATGAGGCAGGTTAACAGACACATTCTCTAAGGTGGTCAAGAGTTATTTCTAGGTGAAACATTTGGAAGTAACATGAAGATAGAATATTTTGGAAAAAAGAATCATGGCAATCATTACTTTATGTAGTAGAAAATTATACATTATATAAATAATGGATTTTCCTGCCTAAAATACTCAAGGGAAAAATATAGAAGAATAGATGGGGTAAAAATAAAAATCAGATCCTTATTGAATAAGTTGGTAAATAGTTAAAAAGCAATGTGAGAATTGGGGATTTAATGACCAGGCAGCATTAAGAATGTAACTTATTTTACATATGGAAATTTTTTTAAAAAGCAAAAACAGCAAGGCTGCCAAGAACTCCTAGAAAAAAAGAGATAAATAAATGAGAAGACAAAAAATCAGTTGTTAATTGACATCACAAGCATAATACTGGATGAAAGAAGGTAGACACAAAAGAATACAAAATATATCATACTGTTTATATAAAGTTAAAACATACAAACAATTTTACTTGATTGTGTTAAAAGTTATGAGAGATATTATTCCTGGCTGATGCATACCAAGGAAAAGCAGGTATAAGAGAACTTTTCAAAGTTTGTTATTATTCTGTTTATTGACATTGTTGCTGGTTTTCTGGGTGTATTGTTGTTATTATATTAATCTTAGGATATGCTTTTGATTTTTGTATTTTTCCATAAGTACATATTATTTCTGAGAAGTTTTCAATTATACAATATCACAATGAGTTACCTTTCACACCTACAATTTGGAAAACTGGAAAGTGTGATATACAGGATATCACCATAATGTCACAGTGAGAAACCCCAGCTTCTGTCCCCCTACAAGATGAATAATTAGACAGGTATCCAAGAACAGAAATATCGCTGGAGGAGCTCAAAATCCACTTAAGAAAATTCAGTAACGGAGTGTAATCAAAATCCTGAAAATAAGTGCACATAGCTTCCCATTCCTCACTATCCCAGCCCCCAGGCAGACACTGCGAAGCACCAAGAGTAAATTCCTGGCAGGAATGAGTTGCCCTCACTGGAAAAGAGAGAGCAGGATGAGACACCCGCTTCCCTGGCCTTTCAGGGTACTGCACAAAGGACCTGTCTTGGTCTTACCCACCCAGAGCTTGACAGACAAACCTAAGGCATACAGAGATGGCTAGGAGCATGGGAGAATGGAGGCCTACTAGTACCAGCCACAGAGTGGGTGCAGTGGGGATTCTCAGTGGCCTCCTCTGCAGAGGACCCCAGCAGTTCCCACCACTGAAGAACTCAAGGACCCGTACAGATGCTTTGAACCCCCTACAGCTTCCACCACTGAGTAACTCTCCCCACAGGTTTTCCTGTTCACAATACCAGCCCTCTGACTCCCACCCTATTTCCTCAAACCCTCCACCCCCTACCTTGCACCAGGATCAGGACCCGTGCTCGCAGCCAGCCCCAGCCTCTGCAGCTGCATGAGTGCACGATGCCAGCAAGGACCCCAAGGCTGACCCCCACCACTGTGTGCACATGTGGACTAGTCCCTCCAGCTGTAGAAACGATCCAAAACACCGGGAGTTAGTCTTTTTAAAAAGATAAACAAATTTTACAAACCTTTACCAGGAAAAAAGAGAGAGGTACATATCCAAAGGACATGAAATGAATATCTCAAAGCCTTATCTGTACTCCCATGTTCATTGCAGCTTTATTCACAGCAGCCAAATATGGAAACCTAAGTGTCCACCAGTAGATGAATGGATAAGGAAAATGACATATCTATCTATCTATCATCTATCTATCTATCTATCTATCTATCTATCTATCTATCTATCTATCTATCTATCTTTTTTTCATTTTCATTTTATTTATTTCATTTTATTTTTCTTTCATAGTTTATTGTCAAGTTGATTTCCATATAACACCCAGTGCTCATCCCAACAGTTCCCTCCTCCATGCCCATCACTCCCCTTCTCCTCTCCCCCACCCCCATCAGCTCTCAGTTTGTTCTCGGCACTCAAGAGTCTCTCATGGTTTGCCTCCCTCCCTCTCCCCAACTATTTTTCCCCTTCTTCTCCCCCATGGTCCTCTCTTAAGTTTCTCCTAATCCATCAGTAAGTGAAAACATATGGTATCTGTCTTTCTCTGCCTGACTTATTTTGTTCAGCATAACATCCTCGAGTTCCATCCATGTTGCTACAAATGGCCAGATTTCATTCTCACACATCCGCAAAGGCAAGGGAATCAAGAGCAAAAATGAACTATTGGGGCCTCATCAAGATTAAAAGATTCTGCACGGCAAAGGAAACCATCAATAAAACTATTATGTAACCGACAGAATGGGAAGAGATAGTTGCAAATGACATATCAGATAAAGGGCTAGTATCCAAAATCTATTAGGAACTCACGAAACTCTACACCTGAAAAATAATCCAGTGAAGAAACGGGCAGAAGGCATGAAAAGATACTTCTCCAAAGAGGACATCCAGATGGCCAACAGACACATNGATGTGGTTTTTCAATACAATGGAATACTACATGGCAATGAGAAAGAATGAAATCTATCTATCTGTCATCTTTCTATTTATCATCTCTGTTCATATACAAGGGAATATTATTAAGCCACAATAAAGGAAGGAAATCCTTTGTTTGCAACAACATGGATGAACCTTGAGGGAATTATACTAAGAGAAACTAGCCACAGAAAGATCCCACATATATCTAGAATCTAAAAAAGCTGAGCTCATAGGAGCAGAAAATAGAATCATCACTGTCAGGGGCTAGAGTGTGTGGGAAATGAGATGATGGTCAAAGGGTACCGTGTTACATGTAAGTGTCTTTGTTTTATTGTCGTAGGTAGTAAATTAGCCTGACTTTCTCTCATGAGCCTGTCATTTTCAGTATTCTCTTCTGAATTCCAAC
This sequence comes from Crocuta crocuta, assembly GCF_008692635.1. NCBI lineage: Eukaryota > Metazoa > Chordata > Mammalia > Carnivora > Hyaenidae > Crocuta > Crocuta crocuta. The sequence goes on from NW_027528612.1 coordinate 144,488, forward strand.
TTAATGTATATCCTATTAATATAAAAATATGTTAATTTTATTTTTTTGTTTTATTTAGCATTTAGTATGTGGCATGCTCAGAGCTAAGTGCTTAAGATAAATTGAATTGGTGACTGCAAATTATTACCTGAAAAGAATATCTTTCTTTTTACAATTTGAGGAGTAGACAGAAGTTTTGCTAAAGCAGAAGTCAGTTTGAGCAAATTGCCTAGATTACATAGTTCATAATGAAAGTACAAAGACTCCAACTATGGTTAGTCTGAATCAAATACCAATGCACATTACAATCAAGTAGTTATTAAAATAAAGGATATATAATAACTTAAAATATTTTTTTTTCTCTCTGGTCTCTAGAAATTGCACTATTTTACCACAGAGGTCTCGAGCTAGGGGAAATGTAGCTAGCCCATTGCAGTTCCTTTTCTGTCTTTCAAAGGAATGAAACACTGCATAATGTAAAGAAACGGAAGAACTGACAGTTGCACTTTCTTCTGTGTGCTTTCTGGTTTGGTTTGGCTAACTACCATGATATAGGAAATAATGTGAAAAAGTGAAAAAGTTATCAAATTTACTTTCTGAATCAGAACATTTTCTACAAATAGAGTTTATCATTTATAACTTTTAAAAAATACTTTCATGTTATTGGTGTTCCTAAATGAATGAAATAAATTACTCAAAGGATAACATGTTGCATTGCAAATATGGGGATTTAGTAAAAATTTAAGCAGCAAAAATATTCACATGCTTTCCACTGTAAATTCTAGTGAGGTTTAATCACGTATCCTACAGATTGCCTTTATTTATGATGTGAAACTCTTATAGTGATATAAACTATATTGCTAAGGAATTCATTACAGCTAAGTTTGGCTAGAGTTTACATTATAAGAGTTATCATAGAAATGATAATCATATCCTGAAGGGACGTTTTCTATGTATGCTATAAGTTTATATATGAAACCTTTTAATGGTAAAAGGGGTATTTGTTTTATTTTTATTTTGTGATTTGAGATACCACAAGATTGAGAGCATGGTAGAATTATGCCTGTCTCTTTCCATAAATACTGCTTTGCTCTCTGGAGATTGTGTTAGCAGTTATTGAATAAGGAATTTTTAAGTTTTCACATTTATCTTCCTTTAATTTTTGTGCAGCAAGCTTTATAAATTCTTATTGTTGCCATTAGACTTTCAGATTACATATGTATTTGTATATATGTCTTCTTAGGTCCTAGTTATAACTTTATTATTTTTTGATTATAATGTTTAAGGTTCTTTTGTCAGAAATATTTATTTTGTGTATAAAAACCCCAAATATACACAAATAAAAATCAATATTTTAAAAATACTGACATTTAAACATAACAAACTGCGTATAAAAACTAGAACTATAGGTATCTCAGCTTTTCTTTTTGTATGAGGTGTAAAAATGTTTCTATCTAGTATAGAATTACTGAGTATTAGGATGGGAAGATGACATAGAGAGCTCAGCATAACAAGAAGCTCTAAAGTGTACCAGAATAAGGACTAGGGATTTAGTGTATTTGGACTTCAATCCACTTCTGCCTTAACTGGGCTCAGACCAGGAAATCTATGGAATGGTATTCAACCTAAAATATTATAACTTATCTTCTAAAATTTTCACTCTCACAAAAATAAATAAACATTAAAAAATTTTCATAAAAGGGGCTTGGGTGGCTCAGTTGGTTAAGTGTCCAACTTGTGGCTCAAGTCATGATCTCACAGCTCGTTGAGTTTGAGCCCAGCATCGGGCTCTGTGGTGACAGCACAGAGACGAGTCTGTTTCAGATTCTGTTTCTCTGTTTCTCTGCCCTCTCCCACTCACGCTCTCTCTCACTCTCAAAAATAAACATTAACAAAATTTTAAATACAAATAAAATTCTATTTTCTTGGCTACCCAAAACTTGTGAACACTTTTAGTAGTCTATCCCCATGAACATGTCACTATTCAGGGGAACCTGTTATAATCAGAATGCATCACAAATTCAAACTGCATTTCTTACTCAAGATTACTTATGAAAATGCTAAAGAAGACTGGCCTTATCTGTGTTAATAGAAAAGTGGCACAAATAATCACAAACAGTAGGTAATCCATAAATCATTTATATTTGATTTTAGAATTTATTATGTAAATTGCATTCTACAGCAGAATTATCATTCTAATATAATTTGCTTAGGATGATATTTAAATTAGTTTGCATTCCCTTGTCATCCACAACTGAAGGTGAAATGAGTCAGCACACATTTAGGTGGGGAATAGATCTGTTTGGAAATAAAACTTTGCTATGAAAATACAAAACAATAGATAATAGAGCAAGATTTGCTTGGAGAAGGGACTGATATCAATGATTGAATCAGCCATAGCAAGTTTCAATAGAAAGATAACATGAGAATTTTTGGGTAGAATTTCTTGCCACTTTTATATGATACCACAATTCTCTCTACTTCCACATTTCCCCAAATGAGAACACTTTCCCATACTATTCTTAACAATATATGTTCTACCCTAATTTCTTTTTCTAACATTTTAAGGTTGTGTATACTCATGGGGAATTCTGGAATCCAGGGGCTTAATTGATCTGAAGAAAATAAGAATATGTCTAGTCTTCAAAAAGATAGATGGCAGTGAAAATCAAAAGGTCAATCATCTATTAATCAGAAAATAATGAAAGCAGAAGATAATAAAACAAACAAACAAAAAAATAGCCTTCCCTTCCATTCCCATTCCATTCCATTCCATTCCATTCCATTCTATTCCATTCTTTTTTACACTGAGGAGAAAATGTTCATCCTTAGCTCTTTTGTTTTTGCAGTAACACACTAATACCTCTGTTAAAACAGAAACATTAGCACTTCTCCAAGAGCTTGTTCAGACCCCTCTCCCCACCGTCTTTAAATCTCATCTAATCAATTCTAAATATGGTCTCATCTCATTTATCTTAAACATTAAACAAAATAATCAAATTTTTAAAAAAACGCCTTTAATTACTCTATGTCTTCCAGTTTTGCCTTTTCTCTTTCCCATTACTGCCAATTTTTCTTTAGGAATTGGCTCTGTATTAATCTGTTTATACAATAAATGTAACTGCATGAATATTTTACTCTAGCTTCCATAGTGTACTTTCAGAATCTGAAGGAAAAGCCCTGAGATTTATTTCCTTTATCTTTAGTAAGTAGCACAGTTAATGAAATGTAACACATAATCAGTAAGTATTTGTGAAAGAAAATGTAATTTTCTAAACAGTCAGCTCTTATTGACTGTCATATAAATTCTAAATATTAGAATTTAAATATTAGATTCTAACATTAACATTAGAATATAAATGTTTGAAACAAAATTCTATAAATAGTAAATACAAATGATCATTAAAGGGATACCTTGAAGGTAAACAACATGAAACATCAAAAAATAAAAACTTGGAAGCTAAAGTTCTAGTTTTTTTTTAGGCAAGGATTAAAATCAAAACAGGCTTATATTATTTATTATTTACCTGGTTTAATTCTTTCCATATCTTTCATATTACCATACAGAATTTGAGTCACATTGATTGACAAAGTTTTGCAAGTGATAACAACAGACATACTGAAAANTGAGTACAGCTCACCAGAAATTTAGGAACTGTAGAAGCTTTAGATAACATGTTATCTATCATTAGCATCTCTTAAGCCTATATTACTGATAAAACATTTTATACATAAGTGATTAAAAATAACAAGTAATCTCCTATGTAAATGTTCTTGCCTTCATTGAAAGTGGCATATAGATTGTCGCCAACTATTATTACAGAACTGTCTATTTTTCCTTTCAATTCTGTCAATATTTCTTATATCTTGCAATGTTTGTTTATAAGTTTTGGTACTGTGTTGTTCAATGTATATATGTTTGTAGTTGTTATATCTTTCTGATGAGTTCATACTTTTATCAACTCCTTCTTGGTGTCTTATGATAGTTTTTTTTTTTTTTTTTACTTAAAGGCTATTTTATCTGTTATTAGCACACCAATCCAGCTTGGTTTTGGTTACTGTTTACATGGAAAACCATTTTTAATATTTCAGTTTCAACTTAGTTGTGTCTTTGTATTCAAAGTAAATCTCTTCCAGAAAATACATCATTGGTTCATAGGTTTTTTAATGCATTCTGCAATATTTGACTTTTGATTGGAGAGTTGAATTCATTTACATATAAAATAATACTTATGAGGAAAAACTTACTTTTACTCTTTTGCTATATGTGTTTGGTATGTTAGATCTTTGTTGTCCCTCACATGCTCCATTAGTGACTTAATTTATGTTTAGTTGGTTTTGTATTGAGCTATTTTGATTTCTTTCTCATTTCCTTTTGTGTATATTATTTAGATATTTTCTTTGAGTTTACCTTATGGATTATATTTAACATCCGTTTAAGAATATAATTTAAATTGCCATAACTTTAATAGCAACTTCACTTCAAAAGCTCAGATTAGATTATGTAGAAATCTGCCCTCCTTTATGTTAGTTTTCACAATTATATTCATGCATTTCATAGCCTAAGACATAGATTTATAATTCTTTTCATATATCTATCTAAATCTGATAGAAAAGAAAACATAGAATTACAAAACAAAAATACAATAATGCTAGCTTTTATATTTGACTATATTGTTATATTATAGGATATCTTCATTTCTTCATATGACTTTGATTTGCTGTATAATGCCCTTTCATTGCAACCCAAAGAATTCCATCTTATATTTTTTGAGGTCAGGTTTTATATTTTATTTTTTTTTACAAATAGTTTATTGTCAAATTGGCTTCCATATAACACCCAGTNCTTTTCAGGTGTGGAATTTGGGGCAGGTTTATTATTAGTAAGTGCCCTCAGCTTATGTTTATCTGTGAATATCTTAAATTTTGTCTCATTTTTGAAGGACATTTTGCCAGATACAGAATTCTTGGTTGAACGGTTTTCTTTTTCTTCCAGCCTTTTATATTGGTTATCCTACTGTTTTCTGGGTTCCACAGTTTCAGATGAGGAATGTGCTGTTAATCTTTTGTGGATCCCTTGTAAGTGATGAGTCTCTTTCCTCTTGCAGATTTCAAAATTCTCGATTTTAACTTTCCATGGTTTAATTATAATGTGTCTTGATGTGAGTCTCTTTAACTTTATCCTATGTAAACTTTTATAAAGCTTTTTGGCTTCATGCCATTTATCAAATTTGAAAAGCTTTTGGCTGTTATTTATTCAAATCTTTCTCCCTGTTCCGGTCTCTGTGTTTTTCTCTGTTATCTAACAGAGATGTTTTACAGGTCCCTCAGTCCTTTATTTCACTTTTCTTCATTCTTTTTTATATTCTGCTCTTCAGACATGATGATTTTAATGATCCTATCATCAAGATTGCTGATCTTTTCTTCTGCCTATTCACATCTTATGTTGTGCTCCTTTAGTGAAATTTTCAATTCAGATATTGTACTTTTTAAGTACAGAATTCCTTTTTCTTCCTTTTTATAATTTCAATCTCTTTCTCACTATGTTCATTTTGTTCCTTTATCATTTGGCTCCTTTTCAATAGTTTATCTTTAGTTCTTTGAGCATATTTAAGGCAGTTGTTTTAAAGTCTATCTAGTCAGTTGGATGCCTGGGCTGCTTCTTGGGAATGGTTTCTATCAATCTATTTTTTTCTCCTTTGAATGAGTCAGTGTTTCTGCTTCTTGTTATGCCTGCAATATTTTTTATGTTGTTGTTGGAAATGTACATTTTAATATTAAAATATGGTAAATCTGAAAATAATTATTTCCTTTCCTCTATGTATGCTATGCTTTGAGTACTGAAGATTTATTAACTTCTTCAAACTATTTTTGTAAAGATTTCTTTCTTTTCTGTGGTCACTGATATCTCTGCTCCTTTAGCTCATGTTTTGACAGAGTTCCTTGGATGCAAGGAATTTTTAAAAATTAGAATAACAAAACGGACAAATATTTCTCCCTTATTTTTCTATATTGATTCAGTGCTGAGGTACTCTAACACTTATGTTGGCTTGCAAAGAACATAGGAACCAAGCTAAGGTGTCAGTTAAAGGTCTTGCAAGGTCTTTTCTGAACATGTGTCTTGCCCGTTTCATGTATATCTCTTTCTAAATTCCTCTGTGGAGGGGTGCCTGGGTGGCTCAGTCCGTTAAGCTTCTGACTCTTGATTTCTGCTCAGGTCATGATCTCATAGTTCACAGGTTCGAGCCTCACATCAGGCTCTCTCTCTCTCTCTGCCCTTCCACCACTTATGTGCTCTCTCTCTCTCTTTCACACACACACACACACACACACACACTAAATAAATAACATTGAAAAAGATAAATAAATTCCTCTGTGTTTATGTATATGGGCATTTCTGAATGTCCCAGTTTTCCAAAAAGAATACAAACAGCTTTCCTCTCTTGGCTCTTGGCTGTTTACACCTTGACTATAATCTTATCTTTCAGGCATTGGTTGTTAGGTGACCTGTGGCATTTCTGAGCCTGCTACTTTTCCAGCCTAAATTCTGAGTTAGGCATACAGAGATGAATGAACACCTTGTGTCAGTTCATCAGGTAGCCCTCAGAGCAATCAGGACAGATATATATGTTAATTTTCAAATAAGTGTGCTCTGGCCTTTCCAAAACCAGAAACCATGGTCCTACACTGGGAACACAGGTGCTGCTATTTCAAGACTGCCACTGCAACAGGTAGGGAGTAAGTCGTGGTCCATTAAAAAAGGCAAAAATCTTTCCTACTATTTCAAAGTTGCCTCTTTCATGATTTGGTATTTTGGTTATTGTAAATCTTTTACTGTTTTCCCAGTTCTAACAATGTGGGTTTGAAAGTTGCTGGGTTTTTGTGGTTGCTGTTGTTTTGTTTTGGTTTTTTCATTGTGTCTGTGGGGGAATAAGTGTGGCGCTGCCTACTCTACCATTTTGCTACTGTCAGTCCATTAATCATTCATTTTGTCTTCAAGCATAGCTTTTTGGTCTTGAAAGAAGAGGCCAGTTACATAAATACAGAATATTAGGAATTTTTTGGAAAGTAGATATTTAACATGAAATAACCGATTACTCAGAAGGAAGTGGTGGTGGGGCTACACAAAGGGCAACTGAGCTGACACCATGTAGCAGAGATTATAGATAGGTTTTCTAAATACTAAAATTCAAAGGCTTAATTTCTCCTGGGAATGTTATCAGAGTCATACATATGTATATACATGTATATTTAAGTTGCAAAGTTATTATTTTCAATATTACTTTGGAAGTGTAATGAAATATTATACTTACTAGGCAAATGAGGCATGAGATGGTCCTACTATGAAACTTTGCACCAATCTTTGGACATTTTCTAAAATACTTATAGTCTGAAAGCTTTAGATTTGGTAAAGAAATCATTATGTACTTTGATTAACTGTACTTTTGATTAAGTAAAATTTTAAATATTTTAAATAAATATTATTTATTTATAAATTTAGATTGATAGGAATGGGTTTAAATGAGTATTATACTGTTATTATAATTTATATTTGCACTGATGAGAGGAAAAATATACTAATTAGTTGCATCTACCTGGATTATAACACCAGATGTATTTGTATTTTTGTATCACGTTTACTCATTATTTGCTGTTTTTATGTCAGTTGAAACTTTTCTGTTGTATACTCTATAATGAATAGTGAACATTAATCATTTTTAAGGAGAGCATAAGGAAAAATGGATAAAACATCAAACATATTCATAAAATACATGTGTAAGCTCCAAATTAATCCTAAAAGAGCAAATGGAACATTAACGTGTGTTTCAAGGAAAAAATTATTTCTCAGTAAAGGCATTTAAAAATAGAACCAAAATCTAGTTCAAACAATTACAGTATCCACGTATTTATGATTTGTCAGAAAAAAATTTCCTATTTAATGCAATAGTTTTTCTTTACTAAGTAAATATGAAGCTTACTTAACTTCTACACTTAATCTGTTCTGATTCAGTTTTAATATATATTTACAAGTATAATTGTTTTTAATGCTTTTCCCCTAAGGGTAAATAAAAAATAATGTAATTCCAAAGAGAGGAAATTTGTTCTCCAAGCAAATTAATCTACTTATGTAATAAAATTAATAATACATTTTGCTTTGAAATACACAAATGGACTTATTTCCCAATTTCCCTTTTCTTAAATTATAAATGCTGCCATCCATAAATATGAATACTGCGGCTAAGTAGAAAATTTTATTGCAAGTCTGTAAAGCTTTTTATGGTTTGTCATCCTACATTTGTTTCTGGATGTGAGTTGACTAGTATGCTATACATGCTCATTCTAATGTATATTTCACTGGATTAACATAACTACCAAGTACAAAGTTTTCGTTATTTGAATTCTAGGTAAGATATATTAAGATTAGTAGACTACAAATTGATATAACTAGTTTTACATTACTCTAATATTTGTATGATGACGCTAGTTGATGACAAATTGAAAATTGCCATTTATTCAGATAGCCATTAGTTGTCAAATATTCAATCACACACTAGTTTTCTCTTAAGGATAATATTACCGATTGGCACTCAGAAATGGACTAACAGAATTAAACCATTATGCTCTTCCTCTTAGGTAGCTGGCTTTTCGTGATAGGCGGAATTCCAGGGTGTCTCGCATCATCTTTCCCCCAAAGTGCTACTCGTATGATTATACAACCTTCTATGGCAATAGAAATTTTGTAGATAGAACTCAAGTTACTACTTGACTTTAAGATAGAGAGATGATCTGGATAGGCCTAAGTCTTCTTTAGCCAGTTGCAGCAAAGAATGGCTGGGAGATTCAAACAATGAGAAGGACTGAACATTATGAAAGTCCCCTCTTGCTGAGATGGAGGGAGCTTCAGGACAAGGGCCTACGAGTGGCTTCTAGATGCTGAAAGCAGTCTTTACCTGATAGCCTGGAAGCAAACAGAAATTCAGTTTTCAAGTCTAAGGAAATAAATTCTGCCAATGAAAAGAATGATCTTGGAAGAGGCCCTTTGAGCATACACCCAGCCCCTCCCTGGATTTAGCCTGAGCAGAGAATCCAAACACATCATTCCCAGCATCGGATCTATAAACCAAGAGCTAATAAATGAATGCTGTTTTAAGCCACTAACGTTATTGTATTTGTGATGAACAATAAAACATTAATAAACCTTCATTTATAAATTTAATAAACTACTTAATAGAGCATTTAACCTCCAAATATATTTTTATATATTGTTTATGACTTAGTCTTTCAAAATGTTCCAATAAATAAATGTTCTTGCTATTATCAGTGGGAGGTCAAATATTTCTTCCTGCAATCCTCACGTTTCTAAGAAACCCTGAAGATCCTCTGTAACCAGCCAGTTCCTCTGAAAGACTCAGTTCTTTTTGTACAATAGACAATAGAGTCTGGGAAATCAGACTGTTAACTCTGTCAACAACGTTGCTGTCACGATAGGTCACAGTTGAAGACTATCTATGTCTAAGGTCATGCTCTGACCAAAGCCACAATAATTTCTGAGCAATGTTAAACTTTTGTTTTTCTTTTTGTTAATTTATATTCATTTGCGTATTCATTATTACACACACACACACACACACACACACACAGAAACATGGTATGCCAGCCATCTGAGTCCAGTTGGGCTGATCAATTTCAGCCATACTTGTTTTTAGGATTTAGGCATTTCCCATGATTACTAAGGTATTTTGTTAACATACATTAAAATTCTAGATATCCTGCTCACGAGATCCCATTTGGAGCATCGGTATCTTTTCCTGCCATCAGACTAAGATTATAGCCTCCTGGACCAGGTTTCCTTAATTTCTAACAATATCATGAAAAATGGGAGTGATAGTCCAAACCCTTTACCATATTCTATTGCCCTATTCTATCTAGAAGGAAATTATAAGTATTACTCACAATACAAGGGAGGGTATTAAACACTGGCATGGCCTTTAAGGACAATCATTGCCTAAAACAATGAAAATGATAATAAACTTGACAGGGGCACTTTTATTTTCAGTAGTTTTTAATTCATTCATCTATATATTCAAAAAAATATTACAGAGCAATTACGAGATCAGTTATGTTTCTATTTGTGATTGATACTGCAGTGAACTAAGAGAATAACATATCTACATATCATAAGGTTTATATTCTATTTGATAAGGTATAAGATAAATGCATAGATGCTTGACATGAAATCAGATAATAAAGAAAGCTGTGGAAGAAAACGAAAACAGTCTAACTGATTAGAGATTACAGGGGTGATGTTATTTTAGACAAGAAAGACTGGAAATACCTCTCTGGAGAGTAGTATTTCAGTACTTACTTGAAAGAAATAAGAGAGCATGGGCATGTAGCCAAAAGCATTCCTGGTAGAGGAAAGAGCAATGTCAAAGGCCATGGTGTAGAAGTGTGGTCTGGGATAGTAGGAAGGCCAGATAAGCTGTGCCAAAATGAGCAAGGAGAAGAATTTAGGGGATAATGCCTGAGATTCATTTGGGTAAATGATACTTAAACCCATAAGGGCTCTTCCTTATTTTATCTTTGATACAGATTCCCATGTGTGTGAGGCTGAGGGGTCAAGGAGCAGCGTGTTGAACAAAGGGGTACAAGGGAATGATCTTTGGTTTTGGTCTTAAGTGGGCTCTGTTTATTTTTTTATAAAAAAATTTGAGGAGCAAGAAAAGAATAAAAAGCATTTTGGTATCAACTGCAATAGTTCAAGCAAGGGATTATAGTATTTGTTATCACAAAGAAAACAAGGACAAATAGTCTTATTTATAACTTTTTGAAAATCATTCACAATTTAGTAATCTTAACATTTTGAAGTTTCGAAAACATGCAAACTTTCTTCAAGACCACCTATGTTCCTCTTCCTTTCTACCTCTCTGTGTACATTGTAGAAGGTCACAGATTTTGTTCTGTGGTTCATGTCCATAAAGACAGTTTGTTTTCCTTTCTCTGTCCTTGGTCAATTTCTAATCCTTTCCTGGATGGCTGGTAACAAAATTATAGTTGGTGTAAATTTAGAAAAGGGAGAATATATCCATCAAGATTCAATAAAAGTTTTTAATACCATATCCTTTATGAAGGAAGGTAAGAATAGAAAAGAAAGCTTTGAAACTTATAATACCATAATGTATAATATTTACTAATTGAAAATGTCCTATTTTTATATTATGTACATTGCTTCAATTATTTCTCTGTTAGATAAGGTTTTAGGTTCTTTTCTTCTTTAGAGAGTTTATAAATATTTGATGAGTTTTTGTCAAGAACTATTTTTAGTTTTAATATTGTTTTTCCTTGATGGCCAACTAGTAAATCCAACTTTTCTCCTACAGTGAAACAATATAAATGACATGATCCAACCAGTGGGAATTTGGCAGAGGGATGGCTTATCTAGTTTTCAATAGACTTTCCAACAAATAGTGTTGAAGTACTAAGTTTAGAAAACAGTCAGTATTTTTCTGTGAAAATAGTTCCTATATAATTTTAGGATTCAATGGGCTCCGCAAAAATTTAGGATTCAGTGGGTTCTAAGGAAGCTCCCAGACAATGCTCTGTCAATGAACCTGGAAAGCCCATTAATGTAAGGGTATATTTCTGAATCAGGTGTTTTTGAAGGGATTGCCAGGATTGAAACTTAGAGAATATAATAATTTGAACTCACAATAAATCAAAGACAAATGTACACATATGCTACCTGCTTATATTGAGCTTGGACATTTAAAAAAATGTTTATTTATTTATTTTGAAAGACAGAGAGCACAAGCTGGGGAGGGGGAGAGAGGAGGGGAGGGAAAGAGCATCTCAAGCAGATTCTGTGCTGTTAGCACAGAGCCTGACCTAGAGCTCCATCCCACAAACTGAATGTGAGACAATGACCTGAGCCGAAATCAATAGTTAGATGCTTAATCAACTGAGCCATCCAGGACCCCAAACCTTGGGCACTTTGAATAGAGGCTATTGGGGCCTTTATTTGAGAATCTAAAGCCAGCACCCATACATGCTCTAGGCTCTGTATTAGAGCAATTTTCCTACTTTTTACACATCTTACTTCCATGAAATTAACCACTTTCCCCCTATACATTTAAATTTTGTTCCCTATACACAATTGTTATTCTAACTTGGTAAAGTGGACCTAATTTTGTAAAATACAAGGTTATCTAAAAATGCATAAAATACGGGAGGGGGGCAAGATGGCGGAGAAGTAAGGAGCTCCGTACTTGCACTCGCGCCCATACATCACACAGAAAAGATCTGAAGCCATTGGAAACCTTACAAAACCNTAATTATTATTTGAAGTTTTAAAACATGGAGTTAAATACCTTGGTAAAGCATATTACATTTTATTTTGCATGTTAATTTTTAACAACCTAAGAAAAGAAATGTTGAGCAAACACATATGTTAATACAAAAACCATTTAGTTTTCTAAAATCTAATTTGAGGCTTGTAAAAAATTAGTCTTAAATGTATGTATTACTTTGTTTTATTTGGATAATCACATGTATTAAGTTTGCATACATTTTTATTTTATAATTCAGAAGCTAAATTCTAACTTAACCTATAATTGTTTCCTTTTACCAAGTATGACAATGTCTGTCCTATAACAGGAATCCTTAGTCCATTCACAATCAATGTATTGGTATGATTTAATTAAAATTTATTATCTTTCCAGCTCTTTTCTGTATATACATGTTACTTCCTTTTCCCCTCTTTCCTGCCTTCTCTTTTGATAAGTGACCATTTTCTTAGGATTCCACCTTGTTTTTTCTATTCAATTAATTTACATATGTCTTATTGTTGCTAATTCTTTTAATGGTGTCCTACAGTTTACCATAAATATTTTAAGTTGATCAGTCTACCTTAACATAATATTATACTACTTCACTGGTAATATAATGATATTACAACTTTATATTCCCAGTTCTTTCCCCCTATTCTTTGTGCTCTTATTGTAAAAGTCTTTTAAATGTGACATAAACACATAATACAGTGCTTCATTTTGTCTAGTATTTTTGTTACAAGCCAGAAGAAAAATAATAAACTTCATTGCACCATCTTTTTGTATCTATTCCTTTCATTGTATATGTCCACGTGTGATATGGTATTTCTACTAGAAAGAACTTCTTTTATTTTTTACAGAGTAGATATGTTGGCAATTATTCTTACAGTTTTGATTATGTCTAAGAAAGTTGTTATTTCTCAAATATTCAGAGAATAGCAGATTGCTATTAGAAATGATGCTACAGTGAACATTCTTGAACATGCCTCTGTAACACATGTGGATTAACTCTCTACTTTGTGTCCCAGGTGGACTTTCTGGGTCACAAGATATATACAACTTCAATTTTACTGATTGTTTCTGAATTGGTAGGCATTGCATCTGTTTACAAAGATACTAATTGTATTTCATTGCCCCTGTTTTCCCTACTCAACCCTTGGAAGCATGTAATATAAATGTGTTTTGCCTTATTATCTTCCTCTTTATTCATAATATCTAAGGCTATGCATAAAATAACTTAATTGCTGTCCAACTTTTTTGGATTCCTCTTAATATGCATCTTTGAAACAAAAATGCATCCAGATTTTGGAGCCTGTAACAAAAGATGACATGTTGAAGTATGAGTTCCATTATTGTGCATGAAATCTTAGTACCCCTTGCTTCTAAATTTCTGAATCATAATAACTTAACAGAAGTTGTATAGTTTTCAAGAAAGCAATTTAAATTTTGCACTTTATTAGTATGTCTATTTTTTGGCAATTCTTACTTTTCAGTTTCGAAGTTAAGTTTCCAGGGGAAAAAAGGTATTGGTCTGACAATGCATATAATTTACAGCTGAAATTTAGACTCTTAAATGTAATAAAAGTGTATGGTAGAAGATAAATGATTTTCTTTCTAAACAGTGATAAAAGACTTACGTTTGATGAATATATTTTCAGAGGGTAGAAATGGTAAAAAAAAAAAAAAGACATCATTTGCCTTTCTGGTTTTCAGTTATTTTCAAAATATAGATTTTAATAACAATTTACCATTTATCAGGAGGTTATAACCTTCATAATCTCAACTCTTTAACTAACTGAAAAGCCAAGATAGAAAAATATTCTTAGGAACTCCTAGAAAAACCACGATAGAAAAGTATTTTTAGGAACTCCTAGAAAGAGTTCCTTCTCAAGAAAGATAAAGTGATTAGAAAAATAAATCTTTGTTATCCCTTCTTTTCCTATATCCTTGGTTCATATGTCATGGAGAATCTGCTCATATTGAGTTTTTTAACCTGTGGAAGTAAATGTAAATATATTATCATTTGATAAAGACTGAGGAGAAAAAATTGAAAAAAAAAATCAAAATTTTTTCTCTCTACCCGTAAAAACCTGAGGAAATTCAGTCAATGATATATGGATTTGGAAATATTTGTGTTTTACATCAAAGCCTGCAATAGTGGAATAGGTCAAAGACTCACCATAAATTAGTTGACTAAGATGTTAAAAGGTTTACAACATTTAAACTCATTTAAGCTTTTTTAGAGAGTCCATCCTTTTATCAGCATATAGTATAAGTGGGAAAGGACTATTACAGTTACTATTTAGGTAATGAAATCTAAGACTTGATTTTTACTTATTTTACTTTTAATATTTTATTTGATTGTGATAAGAACACTTAACATGAGATCTTAACAATTTGTTGAGGCAGAATACATTATTGCTGACTGTGGGTACAATGTCACATAGCAGATATGTAGAGCTTATTCATCAAACTTAACTGAAGCTATATGCCCACTGATTAGTAACTCCCCATTTCCCCCTTTTCTGGCCCCTGGTAACTACCATCCCACTCTTTCATTTGATAAATTTGATCATTTAGATTCCTCAGACAAGGGGAATNGGGACTATTATAGTTAGTTACTATTTAGGTAATGAAATCTAAGACTTGATTTTTACTTATTTTACTTTTAATATTTTATTTGATTGTGATAAGAACACTTAACATGAGATCTTAACAATTTGTTGAGGCAGAATACATTATTGCTGACTGTGGGTACAATGTCACATAGCAGATATGTAGAGCTTATTCATCAAACTTAACTGAAGCTATATGCCCACTGATTAGTAACTCCCCATTTCCCCCTTTTCTGGCCCCTGGTAACTACCATCCCACTCTTTCATTTGATAAATTTGATCATTTAGATTCCTCAGACAAGGGGAATTATTCAGTATTTGCCCTTTTGTGAATGTCATATTTCATTTAGCATAACATCCTCAAGATTTATCCATGTTGTTAGATATGGTAGAATTTCCTCTTTTTTAATTCTGAATTGTATTATATTGCATGTGTATGCAATATTTCTTTATCCACTCATCTGTCAATGACCACTTAAGTAGTTTCTACAACTTGGATATTGTAAATAGTCCTACAATGAACATTTGGAATGCTAATATCTTGTCAAGATCCTAATTTCATTTTTTTTGAATAAATACTCTGTAGTGAGATTTCTAGATCTTATGGTAGTTATATTTCTAATTTTTTGAAGGACCTCCATACTATTTTCCACAGCAGCTGCAGCATTTGACATTCCCACCAACAGCATGCAAGAATTTTAATTCCTCCAGATCCTCACCAACCCTCTCCTTTTTCTTTCTTTCTTTTTTTTTTTTTTTTAGTAATAGCCATCCTGACAGGTGTGAAGTGATATTTCATTGTTGCTTTGATTTGCATTTCTCTGATTATTAGTGACATTAGGCTTTTTTTTTCATACATCTGTTGGTTATTTGTATGTCTTTCCAAGAATGTTCAAAGACATTTTGAAGAAATGTCCATCTAAGTCCTTAGCCCGTCTTAGTTAATCAGAATATTTAGTTTTGTTTGTTTGTTTGTTCTTGCTATTGAGTTTTAAATATTTGATATTGATCCATTACTAGTGAAGAAATTGAATCAGTTATCAAAATCTCCCAACAAATAAGAGCCTTGGGCCAGATGGCTTGCCAGGGAAATTCTACCAGACATTTAAAGCAGAGTTAATAACTATCCTTCCCAAGCTGTTCCAAAAAATAGAGACAGAAGGAAAGCTTCTAGGCATTCTATGAGGTCAGCATTACCTCGATTATCAAACCAGACAAAGACCCCTCAAAAAAAGAGAATTATCCAATATCCCTGATGAACATGGATGCAAAAATTCTCAACAACATACTAGCAAATCGAATTCAACAGCATATAAAAAGAATGATCAAGTCGGATCATTTCTGAGCTGCAAGATTTGGTTCAATATTTGCAAATCAACCAATGTGATACATCCCGTTAATAAAAGGATAAGAACCATGTGATCTTGCCAATGGATGCAGAAAAACATTTGAAAATACAGCATCCTTTCTTAATAAAAACCCTCAAGTAAGTTGGTATAGAATGAACATACCTAAACAGTATAAAAGGCATATATGAAAAACTTACAGATAATATCATCCTCAATAGGGGAAAACTGAGAGCTTTCCCCCTGAGATCAGGAACATGACAGGGATGTCCACTCTCATCACTATTGTTTACCATAGAGTGGGAAGTCCTAGCATCAGCAATCAGACAACAAAAGGAAATAAAAGGCATCAAAATTGGGAAAGAAGAAGTCAAAATTTCACTTTTTGCAGATGACATGATACCCTACATGGAAAACCCTAAAGACTCCACCAAAAGGCTGCTAGAACTGATAGATGAATTCAGTAAAGTCGCAGGGTACAAAATCAATGTACAGAAATTGGTTGCATTTCTATACACCAAAAATGAAGCAACAGAAAGAGAAATAAAGAAAGTGATCACATTTACAACTGCACCAAGAACCATAAAATACCTAGGAGTAAACCTAACCAAAGATGTGAAAGATCTGTATGATCACATTTACAACTGCACCAAGAACCATAAAATACCTAGGAGTAAACCTAACCAAAGATGTGAAAGATCTGTATTCTGAAAACTATAGGAAACTTATGAAGGAAATTGAAGAAGACACAAAGAAATGGAAGAACATTCCATTCTCATGAATTAGAAGACTAAATCCATTTTTGGATTTGGAATTATTTGGAATAAACATTGTTAAAATGTCAATACCATCCAAAGCAACCTACACATTCAATGCAATGTGGGATTCAATGCAATCCCATTCAAAATTGCACCAGCATTTGTCTCAGAGCTAGAACAAACAATCCTAAAATTTGCATGGAACCACAAAAGACCCCGAATAGTCAAAGTAATATTGAAAAAGAAAATCAAAGCAGGAGGCATCACCATCCCAGACGTAACCTCTACTACAAAGCTGTAATCATCAAGACACTATGGTATTGGCAGAAAAACAGACACATAGACCAATGGAACAGAATAGACAACCCAGAATTGGACCAACAAATGCATGGTCAACTAATCTTTAACAAAGCAGGAAAGAGTAAATGGAAAAACAACATTCTCTTTAGCAAATGGTGCTGGGAGAACGGGACAGCAATATGCAGAATGATCTTGGACCATTTTTTTATACCATACACAAAAATGAACTCAAATGGATGGAAGACCTAAATGTGAGACAGTAAACCATCAAAATCCTAGAGGAGAAAGCAGGCAACAATCTCTTTGACCTCAGCTGCAGCAATCTTGCTCAACATATCTCCAAAGGCAAGGGAATTAAAAGCAAAAGTGAACTATTGGAACCCCATTAAGATAAAAAGCTTCTGCACTGCAGAGGAATCAACAAAACTAAAAGGCAATCAACAGAAAGAAAGGAGAAGATAGTTGCAAATGATGTATTGGATAAAGGATTAGCATCCATAATCAATAAAGAACTTACCAAACTCAACACCTGAAAAACAAACAATTCAGTGAAGAAATGGGCAGAAGACATAAATAGATAGTTTTCCAAAGAAAACATCCAGATGACCAACAGACACATGAAAAGTTGCTCAACATCACTCATCATCAGGGAAATACAAATCAAGACCACACCAAGATATCACCTCACTGGTCGAAATGGCTAAAATTAACAACTCTGGAAAAAACTGATGCTGGTGAGGATGTGGAAAACAGAACCCCTCTTGCATTATTGGTGGGAATGCAACCTGGTGCAGCTGCTCTGGAATCCAGTGTGTAGGTTCCTCAGAAAATTAACGATAGAACTCCCCTATGACCCAGGAATAGCACTACTAGGAATTTATCCAAAGGACACAGGAGTGCTGATTCATAGGGTCACATGTACCCCAGTGTTTATAGCAGCACTTTCAACAATAGCCAAATTATGGAAAGAGCCTAAGTGTCCATCAGCTGATGAATGGAAAAAGAAGATGTGGTTTATATATTCAATGGGATACTACTTGGCAGTAAGAAAGAATGAAATCATGCCATTTGCAGCAATGTGGATAATACCTTCCATAAACTGGAAGATATTATGCTAAGTGAAATAAGGCAGTCAAAGAAAGATATCATATGTTTTCACTCATATTTGGAACTTGAGAAACTTAACAGAAAACCATAGGGGAAAGGAAGGGGAAAAAATAGTTACAAACAGAGACAGAGTGAGGGAGGCAAACCATAAGAGACTCTTAAATACAGAGAACAAACTGAGGGTTGATGGAGGGGGAGGGGAAAATGGGTGATGGGCATTGAGGAGGGCACTTGGGACGAGCACTGGGTGTTGTATGTAAGTGATGAACCACGGAAATGTACCCCTCAAACCAAGAGCATACTGTACACACTGTATGTTAGCCAATTTGACT
The DNA here is from genome assembly GCF_008692635.1 of Crocuta crocuta. NCBI lineage: Eukaryota > Metazoa > Chordata > Mammalia > Carnivora > Hyaenidae > Crocuta > Crocuta crocuta. The sequence goes on from NW_027528612.1 coordinate 163,251, forward strand.
ATAAATTAGGTTAAAGAATAAATTGGAAGAAAAAAATGTTGGGTGTATGATTGGTGTGTAAGTGGATATTTCTGTAAAAAAACTGATATTCATTCTAGTATGCCCTTTTCCCTCCAAAGAGTTACAAGTAAGAGATTGCCAAAATGAAATAAATCTTGCATTAGTCTGTTTTATAAAATGGAAATGCACAAAAAACCTTTATCTTTTTTTTTTTAATAGTTTATTGTCAAATTAGGTTCCACATAACACTCAGTGCTCATCCCCACAAGTGTCCTCCTCCATGCCCATCCCCCCCTCCCCCCACATCCATCAGTCCTCAGTTTTTGTCAGCATTCAANTTACATTATGCTACTGCATTTGAAACTAAAAATAAATTGCCATGAATTAAATTTTAATTATTATTAATATATTTACTTCATGGCAAATAAATACATATTTAGAGTGTTGAAATAGTTTATGTAGTTGGGTGCTATAAACATCTATATAGTTTATTATCAACATGAAACAAAACAACTGAAACAGAGAATTACTTTCATCTTGATTTCTGCTCTTACTGTAACTACCATATTACACCCCAGATTATACTGTAACACTTACAGCAATAAGTTTATTATATTTTTCTCCACTACAAGCAATTTTACAAAGTAATAATACTTCAATTCTTTTGAGATTGTTCCCAGTAATGGAAAACATAATTGCTGGATTTAAAAATCTCAGTATAAAGCTCTTGATATGAATTTCCATATTCTCTCTGAAATGATTTGACTATGCTTAATATTCAGCATGAGATGTGAATTATAACAATTAGGTTAGGTAAAAATTATTTTAAATTAATGAATATTTTTAATTGAAATTATGCAGGTGGCTGGTGGTTAACAACATGTCTCTACTATCATTTAAGGTTAGATATGCAATACTTACACATTTTCGTGCGCGTCAAATTCCAGATTTTAACTATGGAGGTGTGATTTCTTTAAATATGTCAATCTGTGGCAGATAAATGCATTGTAGGGTACACTTAGATTTTTTGAGGAGGCAAGTTAAAGTGGAAATTTGAAGCTATAATTTAGACAAATTAACAGAAAAGTGAACACCCACATCATCTGGTACATGTTAGATGCTGTGCTGTAATTACATAAATTTATTATCTTTATTGATCACATTTAGCTTAAGATTGTTTTGCTTTCTACTCCAATTTGCCTGAGTAAAATATCTTTACTGAAGAGAGAGTAATCACATCATTTTCCTTCATTTACCAAATCTATTACCTGTTATTTTTTGTTTAATATCTAGAATATTGGCTAAAATGTAATTTCAAATGTTTTAACTCTGCTGTGATTCCATATAAAAGAAACAGAAAACCTTAGAGTGTACTTATATATCTATTGTTTCATTTTCTTACAATTTTAACTAATTTTCTTAATATAGATTAGTGACTCAAAATATGTATTTATTAACTGCAAATTACGACTTCTAAGGTGTGGCATGGAGGCTTTGCAGAACAGAGTTGTATATAATAGGCAAATAAGCAAAATTAAGTATACCCTTTACTTTCTTTTCTATAGAAGAGATTTAGAAATTATTCAGTGATTTTAGAAAGAAATCCATATATAATCATTAGTTTATACATTCAATCAATACCTTAATTCAATTTTAAATTAAAAAAAATGAATCCAAGCAAAATTTGTGCTTGTTTATTCAAATTCATTAGAAAAATGTACAGAAACCTTACTTTTCATGAAAACTTAGATATAAACAATAACAAGGAAATGTTTATGGGGGTAAAGTTAGCTTTATGGCTGTAGGTCTGCAACAACAACAAAATTCCTCCTAAATAAAAAAAAAATGTCTTTATTCTCATAAAACTGTTACTTTCTTTATTATTATCTTTAATGTTTATGTATTTTTGAGAGAGACAGAGAGAGACAGAGAGAGTGCAAGAGGCGGAGGGTGCAGACGGAGAGGGGACCACAGAATCTGAAGCAGGCTCCAGGCTCAGAGCTGTCAGCAACAGAGCCCAACATGGGGCTCAAACTCCCAAATGGTAAGATCATGACCTGAGATGATGTCAGACGCTTAACCAACTGAAACACCCAGGTGCCCCATAAAACTATTACTTTTAAGCTTCAAAAATTACAAAAGTCACAGAAATATATTCGTCAGAGCTATTGAGTAATCACATCAGTAGTCTGAGACCTAGCAGGATCCTGTTCATTGTCAAAGAACACTTATCATAAGTGAATTTAGTTGCAAGTGGAGACATTTCCCAAAATTTAAAGTATTGCAAATCCCAAGTAATTCTTCAGATTTACTGGATTACTCCTAACATTTACTTCCTTTATGTAATCACCTCTGTGTAATTTTATCATTTAATATGTGTTATCTTTTATTTTCTTTGAATGATGCAAAAATTTATATTATAGAAAACTATAAAAAATTACAAAATATCTGACATGGAACTATGATTATAATATGATAACATTCTAAAAATTTACTTTTATTTACACTTTAAAGGACCTTATATTCGTTCATTTTTATTTATTTTTTATTTTATTTTATTTTTTATTTTATCTGTAAATAAAATATGTAAGTAACACAAATAATGCTTTTCTAATTTGTTAACTTTTGTTATTTTTTTCACTAATTATTGATAAGTTTAAGCCATCAAGTTTTTTCTATTTTTAACCATTTCCTCTCTGAATTATTTGTTTATTTATCATCTAGCTTACTTGTTTGTTCTTTTTAATATCTAGGATTTTTTAAACTTATTAGAAAATGGAAGACAACTTGCCAGTTGCTCTGCCCTTACCTTCATTTATAATGTTCTAATTTAATGTTTCACATACCTGTTGCAAATAAATTAAGTGGCATTTAACAGCATATAATTATCTGTGTATATTCCACAGATTAGTCCAATTTTAAAAACAAAGCTAATATTTGTGCATGTAATTATTGCTTTGGGAATTTCAGTTCAGACTTATTTCCCTATCATGATAATTATGTTTCATATTAAGTTATTTTTGACAAACAACATGCAAGTCATAAAAACTTTGAGAGTCAGACTGAATTGGAAATATTTGTCTTAAAAATCTGTTCATGATATATATATTTCTGATAACACTTTTATCATACATAACTTAATATTTAAGGACCTCTTCACATTCATAATTTATTTACAAGATCTGAAAGATTCTGATGACTTTGCATAATATGTTGGATTAATTTGAATTTTCTCTAAGTAAATCAAAGCCTAGTAAATATTTACATATGTAAATTGATCATAAAATCTCTAAAATTCAAAATAATAATCATGCTCTAAGAAAGTAGAAGGTAAAAAGTAATTAGATTTTCTTATAAAATTCTATAACTTTATTATTGAGTGAGTTTGTAATGTTTGGCTTATCTCAAAAGTGGTATTGATATTTAACCCATCCCTTCCATCCAGTTTATGTAAGCATAAATTATGGTACTTTTTTTTTTTTTTTGGTGGACTGAGTGATACACAGAAGAATGTAGCAGCATACTGAAGATTTTGCATGTTATTCTAGTGCTTCTTTGCTTCCTGATATCTGGTCCATGGATATCCATATTCCATAAAGTTGTCAGCCAGTCAGTACCTGAAAACTTCCAATAATGAAGTCCTTATCCTATACCAAGTTTGCCCTCTTCAATGTTGTCTTCTTACAGATTATAAAATTTTGGTTGTCAAAGATTTACTATGCCTATTTTATTGCCCACATTTTTTATATAGAAATCTCCCTGGTATGAAGTAGTACACATTAAAAATGTGCTAATCTGAAGTTTACACACTGCTTCTCTTCTTACATAATACCACTACCACTATTAACTACTGCTACTAGCTTCACTACCAAACTGTCTTCATATATGTTCTACTGAAAGCAGAAAACTATCCAGAAAAGTTTTATATAGTTCCAAACAGTAAAATTAAGAAAACAACTTCTGGCAGGCTTGTGAGGAATCAATCCCAATTTGAGCAGTCAGAACAACTATTCCAGGTCACTGAAGTGCAATCTGGCACATTAGTCAATTAGTGTGGGACACGTATGTGCTAAAACACATAATGCGGCTTTCCAAATTGTCTAGCTTTCATCCAACTCAAGCACAGGATAAAAAAATACCAGCTGCATTTCTGTTTATGACTTTTCCCCCCCAATGTATTTTTGATACAATGTCTCAATGTACATTTTCAGCTGATACCAACATTTTTATAAAAGTTAGAAAATAAGGGCATATGTAGAAACCATTATTGGAAGAGCTGGGATAACATTTCACATTTGATTTAAGTCCAGTGCCATGACAATCATTGCCTGCCCTAACAAGCATTGCTCATCCAGTGGTTTGGCCCCATAATTTAAAAAAATCATTACTTAAACTACCCAGATGTTACAAAGCTCAACAGTTAAAGTAGTGTGACTAAGATGAACACTACACCAAAGCAATATAGTCTCCATCTAAATTATTATGTTTAGTAAATAATCCAATATTTAATTAGCTATGTTATTTGTATCAGTGTATATTTAAAATGGACTTTTAACTTGGATCAGACAGCAGAATGCTGCACACTTTAAAAGTCCATGTATATATTATATAAAGATTAGTATTTGATAAGTTTTGCTTAAAATGTTTTTCATTAACATTTCTCATGAGCATGTCCTTGCGTTGATGATGATGTTTTCAGGGATAGGTGATAAACCTCAGAACCATCCTGCCTTGGCTTTCATGACTGTAGTACTTAATTCCTCAACAAGGTTATATAACTTTGTAGCATAATTAATTTAGGGGATATATTGCTGCCCAGGATTAAATACAATAGCAAATATGACCTATAGCTATGCATTATGTACCAGAGAAGGCTTTTTTGATAAACCAGGCATCTCTCTCCTACCTTGGGGCTCGTGGAGAAATCACATAGCCTTGGTATGCAAAATTGTTATCTTCCTAATAACTGCCTAGCTAAAATTGTTATTTTAAAATTTTTTTTCTTGAATTCTACTTTACCACAGTTTATTCACACATAAAAAGGTAGCACCTTGACTTACTTTAAGTAATTTTTTAAGGAGGAAAGAACTGTTATTTAGGGTACATTAACACATGTGAGAGTGCCAGACTTGGGCACACAGCACAACCCACTTCAAGGCCTGAGGCATTGCACAAAGCATACATTGAGCAATATCTCTGGTCTGCTAAGCTGTTTTAGCAGTGGAAGCAGAAGAACTAGTGACAGGCAACGTGGATGGTGCCTTTCATGTTCATTTTTTTGGGATTGAATCTAGAGTATGGGGATGGGCAATCAGAAGTCTGTCTCTTTGGCTGCCAAATCAGTAGGAGATCTGGCTTTCAGCATTTGCTCTATACAAGCACAGGGAGTGGTCAGACACAATTTTCTCAAGCCCTAAACAAGAGAAAGGGCAGCGAGATGTCCAAACAGCTGGTAGTCTGTTAGTCACAGCTGGCCCTTCCTTCTGTCTGGTGCTTTCCATCTCATTAGGAATGAACCTCCATGCGCCACCTCTCTCCCAGCCCCAATATCCTCATCTCTTAATCTTGTGTTATTTTCCAGAACCAAGAAACACTGGTACTCTCCCTTAAAAAGATGTATACATGCAATGTAAACATATTTGATACTATACTTAAATATATATAAATAAATATGTGTGTACTGCATACATACATAGGTATGTCCATAGAGTAATCAGGATGGAGGTTTCAAGTTTGAAGATAAAATATATATATATATATATATACACACACACATACACACATATACACATACATGAATAAATATAAATGTGAACAATATATACATAACATAAACACATACATTATAATGTATAGTATATATCTTATATATACATAATTGCATTTCATTTATGCACATATATGCACACAATACAATATACATGTATTGTAATAATATATTCAGACTGTGTGTATGTGTGTATATATGTATATGTATGTGTGTATATGTGTGTATATATACATATATATGTGTTTGTGTATAAATATATTTATAAGTATATGTTTATGAGTTCAACTTGTTCAGGATTTGGATAAGTTTAACCAAGGAAATGACATAGTCTGATGTACGTTTTTAAAAGATCACGATTTATAGTTGGGAGGATGGCTTACAGAAATGTCACAATTACATGTGGAAGGCTATTTATGTATGTCTCAATGCTGAGGGTTTAGAAATATTGTGTCTCAATAAGACTGTCTTACTCATAAGCTTGTACAATGAAAATAATAGCCAAAACATATATCAAGGAATTCTTATGAGTATTATATGAGTTAATTAATTGTAAAGCACTTAGTGTCTGGCATATATAATTGCTATGTAATATTAACATTAACTGTTTCAGATATTGAAATGTGCTTTTAGCACAATAATAAAAGGAAAATGCTTTCTTTGGTACATGGGTAAGTTAATGAATACCAAGACCGCTNGCTAGCTTTAAAAGTAAAATAAATAAATAAACAATAAATAAATAAATAAAAATTAAAAAAAAATAAGATCACCATCTGAGAGTTAAACTACAAATACTTCTAATTCATCAAAAATGCATTCCATTAAATCCTATTAAATAAAAAGAGATGGTCCTTGGCTTACTTGCTATATGACTGACACTATTACAATATGGACAAAATATCAAATTAGAATGTGAGTCCTGAGCAAAGGACTGAAGCAAGAAGATAAGAGAAGAATATATTTGCAGAATTTCTTAAAAACTGTTAAAAAGAAAGTGCTCCTGTTAGGAAACCAGTGTCTGGTCTGGTGGGTATTATTTTAGAAGACACCGGATTATCTATTAGATTTAGAAAGCTGGCCTCCCTTACTTGCTATTGCATCTCTCTGTCAGGTATTAGGTCTCAACTGAATTTACATGTGCCCAACAAGTTTAGTATGTCAGTCAGACCATAATTATATCACTTATTATAAAGTAATTACTTATGTGTTTTTATTTGATATATATATATATATCTGCATTCATGGAGAGGATATGAGGATATGAGCAAATAATACCCACTTATTTACTTGATTACTTATTATTGTAAATAACTATTACAGGTCTTTTATTTCTATCTTTTTTCTTTTCACTGAATGGATTCATTAAAAACTTTAAGGAGGGATGGCTTTATAAACAGACTTTGTGGTTGTTATGACTGAGAACTGAGGGTAGCAGTCTGCAGCTAAGGCAATTTAATGTATTGCCATATTAGCCAGTTAGATTTTCCAAAGCAACAGTCAATGTCATGGTATTTTCTTTATTTTCAAACTGTTGCAAATAGAAATGTGAAATTATGCTAGTAGATTGGGAACAAAGAGAACCCCAAGACAGTTTAGTCTATAATCAGCAAAAGACCTTAGGAATATATAATAGAAGTATTATTCGAATAGAGGAACGAGGAACACCCTGAGAATGGTTTAAATGGCAAATGACTATTACATAGAATGACAGATTAATTGGGCAGCACAGAGAGAAAGGCAGAAGAGAGAGATTAGGAGGCAATAGGTAAAGTATAAATAATCAAATTTGACTAATGCTTTGAACTCAGCTAGAAATGAAGCAAACAAAACTGGATGCATATTCAATGACTGCTTCCCATGCCCTTCCTCCCTCCAAATACACCTAAGAAATACTACATCTGGAAAAAAAAAAACAAACAAACCTCAAATTCATATATATTTATGAAAGGAAAGGAGTAATTACTAATAAGCACTCAATAAGTGAGTGTAGAAAGTTATTTGTAAATTATTTGACAAGTAGCATTGCAATTCAGTAGATATGTTTTCAAAGGTAGATGATGTCTTTTAATTACAAAATGATGGTTGGCAAGTTAAAATATCTACTTGTCTTTTTTTTAAGCCTTTCTTTCTCAGACAAGTGGATTATTCTATTCCATATAAATGCAATAATAATACAATTATTTAATTATTAAATCATATAATTACAATTTTTATTTTATAATTTGATTACATTCAAAATTTGCTAAATATCTGACTTCAGGTTTATTTTTAAGCCAATTAGAACAGATTCAAAACATAATAACTTTTATGCTTATTATCTAAGAGTTTTAAAACACAGTGTTGATCTTTCATATAACTTATACCGAGCAAAATATAACTTCAAACATGTGTGTACGTTATTGGTTTCCACTTTAAATAGCAGTGAAATATAAAGAAATATGTCATAAAAAGCTACTAGAAATGCTTACATTTTAATGTTTTGTTGTATTTTAAAGAGACGCAGAAATTTGAGTAAAATCGCTCTCAAAGCATACTCTCTCAAGCAAAGCTGTGAAAGACCTCAAAAAGTATTTAAATTTTCTAGTAGGGAACAGGCCACTCTGAAGCCTTCTGCGACATCTGCTTGGCCTTTTCTGAGGGGACTGAATCTAGACAGGAAAATACACATGTGACACCTACAGAAATAAATATTAGATATTTTTTCCTTTGGCCACTCCTAAACACAGTATTAAACATGCTCATTCTTATTGCCAAATTACTATAATTACCAGACATGCCCCAAATTAATACTATATATTAAATATGATTTACAAATTAAAAAAGGGTTATTGAAAAATGTAATATTCCATAATGCCCAAAACCCTCTCTTGCATTTTGATAGATGAGGATTGTTGCATTTAACTTAATATGAAATTCTAATTATAGCTAAACATAATAAAGGACAAAAAGTTACATTGTCAAGATATTTTGCTTTTTAGTGGAAAAAAACCCCAAAGATATCAAATGACTGAATGTGTATAGTTGAAACATTACAAGGAAATTGGTCTCTGAAAATATATTCATTATTAAAATTAAAAGAAATTTTTTCTTTGGTACCCGCTACAAGCCATGAGGGAATAACGGAGGAAATAAAGCTGTCTTTATTCACAGACAACATGATTTGTTATGGGAGAAAACTTCAAAGCATCTATGAAAAGCTATTAGACCTAATATATGATGTTTTTCAACTTCGCACTATGCAAGGTCAATCTATAAGAATCAATTGTGTTTCTAGACATCAACAATTAGAATTTGCATTAAATAAAGTGCACTTAGAACAGCCTTCAAATATTAAATGTTTTGGTATAAATCTGACAAAATATACTCAAGACTTGCATGACAAAAACAACAAAATGCTGCTAAAGAAATCTATGAAGACTGAAATAAATGTAATGATATTATTGTGCTAGTTAATGAAGAAACTACACATAGATATTAGTTCCTATGATATAGACCTATAGATTTAATGTGATTCCAAACAAAATCTCAACTGGATTGTTTTGTAGAAATTGAGAAGCCTGTTTTAAATTTATGCCATAGGCTTTGTGGGATTTCATGGTGTTTTTTTATTTTCAAAAATACCATATATCATTTGACATATTCCAGCATTTCTAGTTACTTTTAGAAGGAGCATTAAACTAACAACTTACTATAAATAGTAAGAGAAGAAAGAAGTGAAATCTAAAAATTGTAGTAGTCCTCAGATTTTGATTTTTAATAAACAAAGAAGCAGTTTTAGTAAAATAAAATATTTTATATATGGGCATATATATATATCATATATTATAGTATAAAATATCATATATATTACATATATCCAGGTACGCAGATATCCCTGAATCCCTCTCTTTATAAACACACTGTTTTTGTTCGCCTGGTGCATTTTCTTCTTCAAATATTTCATGTATATCATACATTTTTCAAAAGATCTAAGTATATTTAGTAAGTACAGTAAAGCCTTCACCAAGCTATGTCAAAATGATGAAACTGCGTGGGATAAATAAAATATTTTACCTAAAAATCAGTATTTACTACCATCTTTCTGATTAACAGTATTATATAGCTACTTATTTTTTTCAGTTTTAGGCATTATTTTTTTGATTTTTCATTATTGACTTGAAGGAGGTTGCACAAACTCCTTTGATTCATCCTATCAATATATTTATGATGTAATTTTTAGTTAAATCAAAATTTGAGGTATATATATGTAACTATGTAAACATCACTGATAGTAGAGCCATGTAGTGCACTATAACATTTCATTTTTATACATCTCTTTGTTTTCCCCAATAACTATAACTCTATTCTTGATTATTTTATAGCATTTCTGCATAACTTTTTTTGAATTTTTGTTTTAATCAATGGAAATTTCTCTCAATCTTTTCTCCCTAATTTCTCCTGTATCTTGTGTGGTTCTGTCACATGCAATGAGTGCACAACATTCAGCAACTCTGGCAACCAAAATGGTCCTCAAATCATCTTGTAGTGTGCTATACGTTTCCCACAACAAAATAGTATTCTACAGTATGATACCTCCAACGCAGAGAGAATTATGATGTAAAATGGAAAGTTAAATATATCATTGGAGGCACAATTGGAAATAAATGGTATGAAATAGAAAATGTTACAAATGTTTAAAATACAAGTGGCAACTTACTGTACAAAATAGGTTAAATGGACACAAATTTGCATAAATTGGAAGGACCTATAGAACAAAGGAATTGGTTCATACCAAAGGAAGTGAATTAGTGATGCCAAACTGAAAATGATGGATTTTTCAAACCATTGACAAGATACAGTTTAAAAACTTTTGGTTGTCAATGTCAGAGTATTAAAAATAACTTGAAAATTTCCATAAAGAATAGTTGAGTGTTGCAGAGTTTATATCTTAGACACACACAGACAGACAGACAGACACACACACACACACACACACACACGTACTGAGGACTGGAGTGGAAAGTCCCCAAGTTCATATTAAGGAACACAGATAGGGGCATTTTTAATATGTGCATACTTTAAATAATGGTGATAATTGAGGAAATGTTACTGACAGATCATATATGAATGATCTGAATGAGCAAAAAGAGCTGAGGAGAAAAGTTTTGAATACTTATATTTAGCACGCGATATAATAAATTAAACACTAAGAAGCTATTTAAAAAGTAATATTACACAGAGAAACAAGATAGGTGAATTCATGGATCAAAGGAAATAGAATCTATAAATAACGGATGTAATCATTATGTTGAATCAATGCCCTTTCATGATGTAAAAATATTACAACTTTATTTTGTGCTCTTCATTTTAACATTGATTCTTTCCTTAAAAAAAAAAAGAGGCAAGTTAATGACTTTTCTGTTCACACAGAGTGAACAAAGTGCTACTGCCATTTCAGGTCTCAAAAAGAATCTCAGTTTAAATATCCAGTTGCCTAACAATAGGGAAAACTCTAGAATTGATAGATAACTTTTTTTTTATTCCTAGCCTTAGTATCTGCACCAAAAGAATGGTCATAATCCTTATTCATCTCATTTTTCCTCAAATGTCCCTCACTTGCTAGTAACTGTGGCTGACCCCTTCAGCAGGGGGCCCAGTGTGAGAACTGATTAAGAAGTAAGGCCACTCTCACAAACATATGAGGTTGTGTTCTCTTGCTGACTTCATGTTTGGCATTTGTGTAAGGACATCACTGTTTACCGTCTTGAGCACTTGTGGCTAAGAAATGATGTGGGTGAATGAACTATGTAGGCTTCCACTCCTCCCTACCCCCAGACCTCCTGCAGGTCACTGTGAAGACTAGTAGATATTTCATTTCTTTTGCTTCCAGGTGGTCTTCTTGAGCAGAACTTAACACAACTCTCTTCAGCTCTCTCTTATGATTAATTCCTGTTCAAAGGAAATAGTCATCGTATCCTTGACTAACCGGCAAACACAGTAGCATCTCACCTTGACTGTCTGTACCAGTCTCACAGGCCATTCAGTGTTGTTTTCCAGATTTTCTGGGGTTGGGGGTCAGACGTCGAACTCCAAAAGACAAATAGATTCTCTATGACCAACACCCCCTCTGAACTTAGGCTGGAGAAATAAGTGCAGCGAGTTCCCCTCCTCCACCCCCATGCACGGTAGATTTAATGCACAGCTTCCTCTAAAGAAATCCTCCGCAAGAATTTCTCTTTCTCGCTCTGCAGTGGGTGAGCTCCTTTTATTCAGGTTATAGGTAAAGTCATAAAAGCTCTAAGACCAGTGACTTGATGTGGATGTGGATATCTGCTTTTCTGTCTGGCAACACTCATTTGTATCAATCATCGTAAGTTATCAACTTCATATTCTCCTAGCTGTCAACCTGGTCAAGTTCCAAAAACAGGTTGTGAAACATAAGGACACAGGAAAGGTCACTGTATATAAAAAAATCATAAATTTGTTAATGACTTACATGGAAGAGGTGGAGGCAGAAGTTGAGTGTAAGGGACTTAGACACTGGTTATATTAGTTTGCTAACATTTTCTTACTCCATTCTTTAAAAAATAGTATTACAGAAATCAGTTATTGGGAATTTAATAACCACTTGCTATGTCAGAGAGCTATCTTAAATGAATTTAGAAGTAGATTTAAATTTAAAATTTTAAACAATTTAAGAATATTTTTGTCATGTAAATTAAAAACACCTTGGGACTTCTACATTTTAAAGATATATGCATTTTATTTATTCATTTATTTTTAATTTTTTAAAATTTTCTTATTTATTTTTAGAGAGAGAGAGCATTCACATGAGTAGAGGAGGGGCAGAAAAAGAGAGGGAAAGAGAGAATCCCAAGCAAGGGGTGGGGGAGGGGAAGAGAGGGAGAGAGAGAGGATCCCAACCAGGCTTCGCACTGTCAGCTTAACATTACAGGGCTCAAACTCACAAATCACAAGATCATGACCTGAGCCAAAATCAAGAGCTGGAGTCTTAACCAACCGAGACACCCAGGCGTCCGAAGATATATGCATTTTAATTCTACATACTAAACATACTTTATGAGTTCCTACAAGGCTAGAGAGTCAAAGTTGGTGTGAGGGATGAAAGAGAAAGAGAAACAAATAAAAATGGAGCATTGTAAAGAGAGAAACTGGCAATGCCTGCCGTGTTTACCACAGCTGTTGAACCCGAAGTTTAACACACACACACATAGCATAGACACTTCTATGTGACTGGTTTTAATGACTGTCCCTGGCAACACAAAGAGGGGGTAGGGGCTAGAGATGAATTTGCTCAAGAATTGCTGCTAACAGCATCTTTCAGGTGAGAACATGGAGGACTCATCACTTTACTTATTTTGGCTCCTTTCCCCCTCAGCCCAAACACTCCATCCCGCCCCAGACACACAGAAAGATAGATGTTGCTAGAAATACAGCTGCTAGATGAGTTGAGTCTACTTGTATACTATTTTTTCAGCATGTGTAAGTCCTGATTTTTAGTCAAACTTGCCCAGCACAGCCACGCCCAGACTGGTTACACATTAGAAGGCGAGAAGTAACTTCCCATCAAATATTTCTCAGAAGAGCTCACAAACAGTTTTAAAACCACCATTCTTTGTTTCCACCTAGAACTGGCACTGGAGTGGACCCTGACAATTACCCTCGCAATTCAGATACTATCAAGTGTGGCATTGCTTATTATTGCTGGGGGTGCTGATTCTCTGATTTCACCTGCTGTTCTGAGCCTGTCCATCTCAGAGCGGTTTAGTCAGGCAGATTTCTCACACCATGGCTGGAGTGGAACATCAAGAAGAGTAAGGGGGAAAGCGAGAGAAGGCTGGATCCTAATGAAGGCAAATTCCTCTAACAGAGACACAAATGCCCTTTGGCGTTACAGAAGGCTCATGTTCTTCTGAGCACCAGAACTCTTCCAAAAGTTATAGTTAAGATGAGACAGGATGGTAGACTTGTCTTCATAGTCTAGATGGCATTATGGGAAACATAAATAAATATAAGGGTTGATAATTCAAAGGGATCTGGGCAGAGTGAAACTGCAGTGCATAAGAAAGGGAAAAAAATATTAACCTGATCTTTGCAGGCAAGAGGACAGATTTTAAAATTGTGATTTTTCAGAATATGTTGTGAGAGAGGAAGTTTTCCATGCTGACCACGCAGAGTTTGATCTTACTCTCCTACATAATAAATGGCTCAAGAATAGTTGAACTCTAGAATCACCTATTCTCCCACCTTACTTATCCATTATTTTCAGATCTAGAAATTTTAAATATTATTTATATATATAATATTTTACATATTTTTTGGCATTGCCATTAATGTTTTTAAATGTTTAATATATTCTAAAAATCACTATCTACTGTTTCTTTTTTTTTTCTTTTTTTCTTTTGCTTGAGCAAATAGCTCAAGTTTTATCAAAAACATAACATTTCTTAGAGTATATTAAGGTCAGCAGAATTTGCAACACAGAGACTATGTTAAAAATAGTGTTTTTTTTTCTAGTTTGGTTTGGTAGGAAATGTAACTTTTTAAATTTATTTTTTAAGTTGTAAAAATAGCTTAAGAAACTCTATTACACTTTTTATCGAGACTAAAGGATTTGCCAAATTTACTTTGTGGTTTTCTCTCTCCCAACCTGTGTGGGCTTGTGTGTGTTCATGTATGTAGTCTCTGCTTCTAT
>NW_027528612.1:177722-205029 GCF_008692635.1 Crocuta crocuta
TTTTTTTTTCAGTTTGAAGGTGGGCCCAAACAATTGTGCTTACATTACTAGAAGTATAATTTTATAAATATATTCTTTATTTCTTTGCCATAAATAATAAAACCATTTACAAACATCTGTCTAATTAAGTAAAAAGAAATAATACTGCTATCAAATGACACTTAAGAAGACAAGCAGTGCTGTTATATTGGTTGAGAAGAGTAATTATGTGAGGTCCGTAACAGAGGCATAGATAATATTTGAAATAGAAAAAAAGCAAATTATATGATAAAAGTATAAAATGATAAGACAACAAATTTCTCTATGAATTATTTGAAAAACAAGTTTATACTTTTCCTCTTCACATTTTACAGCAAATTTAATCACAGTGAGTTTGCTTTCTTTGTCTTTCTCACAACTAAAGCGCCAGTCCAAAAAGCTGTTAGAAAATTAGTCACAGGGCCACCTGGGTGGCTCAGTCGATTAAGCGTCAGACTCTTTGATTTCAGCTCAGGTCACGATCTCATGGTTTGGGAGTAAGAGCCCTGCATCGGGCTCTGTGCTGACAGTGTAGAGGCTGATTGGGACCCTCTCTTTCCTTCTCTTTCTCCTCTCTCTGTCCCTCCCTGGTGCTCTCTCTCTCTCTCAAAATAATTTTAAAAAAGAAAATTGGTCATAAAATTTTACTTTATTTAAAAAGTTAAGTTTATTCTCAATATACTAGTTGATCATATAATTGATTACTGTTCTTAACAGCTAATGTGGTATTTAGTTAATTTCACTTAAGATCAAAAGTAAGAAATAAGAAAACGCTCTCTGGTTCAAGAATTTTCCAAGAAGCATGTAGGTTTCTCAATTATATGGAAATTGTAGACTGGATCAGCTCTCATTTCCTGTTTTAAAACAGTTTTCAAATATCCCAATGTATTTAAATATACATTACTTACATTTTCTCAAAAGCCCCGTTTGGTCTTATTATGTATGATAATTGTATTTGTAAGGTAGAAACCAATAACAATGACTTAACACGGCCAAATTATTTAATAGCATGTTTTTTCTCACAAATTGACTCAAGATGTGACTCCCGGTTAATTCTTGCAGCCCTCAAAAAATTAGAAGTACTTTCTAGTGTGAAAGGAGAGCTTAGTTACCCACAGTTCATTAATGCCTCTCATGTGGTTGCTTTTTTCACCAAATGTTGAATCTTACATTAATCTGGTACAGTTTAAATGCTCCCTATGTGCATTAACTTTGTTAATCTCACATTTAATTTTTCCATAGCAATAGTTTCCATTTAATGGCATTGTGAATGGATAAACACTGTGGTATATTTTCTAAGAGTCATTTTAATAGCATAATGGAGTCACGTCTAGCAAGTGTTAGCTTGCTCTTTTTTCCATTTGGTACTTACTTAGAACTCCATCTTTTAAAGTAGATGAGTTTATAACATTCTATATATTAAAACAATCATCATTTGGTTCACTCTAGATATGAGAATGTAATTGGTATAATACAGATTTGTTTTCTTTCGTTTCATTTTTGAATAAGATATTTGTCAATGGAATTCTAGTAACTTCCCTTCCCAGAAGACTTCTATTCCTACCAAGACATCAAGTAATTGTGCTAATGTTGATTAAACACTCAGATCCTGAGTTCCAGAAATCCAATCACTTCATGTCCTCCCTTGCCACAGTTTTCATTTAGTGGTGGGCATGTGATATGAGTCAAACAATTAGTCTGAAACTCAGGATTTATTCTGTGTATGCTAGGAGAAAGGTTCTCTCATTCTCTCAAACATGAAGGAGGAAGTGTGCACTTCTGTGAGGTGTTAGCAGAAATACTGGCATCTTGAATTCTTAGCCATAGCAGTAATTCACATGTGGAGATGAGAAAAGGGGGGAAAAAATCCTTCTTAATAATAATCGATTTAATAAACAAAGTACCCTGAAGTCAGACTTGAATCTCTCTAATTCTTAATTGCATAAGATAAGTCAATGATTTTTATTAAGATACACCCAAAAATAAATATATGACACAATCAATTACCACCTATGGAAATACTATCCAGGTCAAGAAATAGAATGTCATCAGCACCTTCAATATGTATTGGTACCGCTGTCAACTTCTACTTTCTATACATAAGCAAACAATATATTGGATTTTCACAAGTTACTGGTTTTGCATGTTTCAAAATTGTAAATGCCTAAATTCATATACTCTGTACTCATTTGTGTTTAGCTTCTTTCTCTAACGTTACTCTTATAAGAGGGTGCCTGGGTGGCTCAGTCGGTGGAGCATCTGACTTCAGCTCAGGTTATGATCTCAGAGTTGGTGAGTTCAAGCCCCACTTTGGACTCTCTGCTGTCAGTACAGAGCTCACTTCGGATCCTCTGTCCCCCTCTCTCTCTCCTCCTCCCTCCCTCTCTTAAAAATAAATGAACATTCAAAATTAAAAACAAATAAAATTATTATGAGTTATCCATATGTAGCAGAAATTAATTTATTTTTATTGCCATCGAGTATTCCATTTCTGGCTTAACAAACTGATGTATTAATTCTTCTGTCCATCTGTTGGTAACCTTTTATTACTAAATAGAGCACATATGTATTACCACCTAATGGTTTTGTGTGTCTATTTTTTGATTCTCTTAAATTTTCTCATGAGGAGCAGTGTTCATAATTTGGAGTAATTTATCACTTTATTTGTAAACAGTTAGTCTTTCTAGTTTAAGTAAACTTTTGCTATTCTCAGGTCACGAAGATAATATCCAAAATACATCCTCAAAAAGTTTCTTTTTTTTTAACCTTTCTTATTTAGTTCTCTGTGTTACTAAAATAGTTTTTTTCATACAATGTGATGTAGGAATCATTATTGTTGTTTTTTCTATATGGATATCCCATTGATTTAGTAACTTTCACTGAAAAGCTTCTTTTGTTTCTTCTTTTCTTTTGCTTTCTTCCTTTTCTTTTTTTACTTTGTTGTCCACCTTCATTACACACTAATGTCTTCATCTGCATAAACCTGTTTGGATTCTATTTTGTTCCATCACTGCCTAGCCTCTTTTGGAGCCACTGTGATACTACATTAACTTTAACAGAGAGGGAAACAGAATCTGAAGTAGACTGCAGGCTCTGAGCTATTAACACAGAGCCTGGCATGGGGCTCAAACCCACAAACTGTGAGATCATGACCTGAGCTGAAGTCAGACACTTAACCGACTGAGCCACCCAGGCGCCCTCACAACCATAACTTTATAAGAACTCCCAATATCAGTAGTATAAACTTCTCAAACTTTCTTCTTCTTTGAGTACACTGATACATTTTAAATTCAACAAAAGATTGCTGGATTTCTTCCCATTCTTGTACTTTATTAATGAAGTACTAGAATCTCCTGCAATTGCTGCCTAGGTAAAGAAGATGCTGCTGCTCAACTTCAGCACAGGTGCATTTCTGAGTAGGCGAGAGTGTGCGGCAGTCACCTCTTCTTCTTAAGCTTCCAAATTATTGCTATTATTTGTGATAAAAAATTGCCGGAGTTCATAATAAAAAAATCTGTAATGCATTAACATTTGGTTTCTCTTAACTGATTCTGTACTGAGAAACAAACTGCACGTTCTTATACTCTGGCAGAGCTGGAAACAAATATAAAATTCAGAGTTAACACTTGGAAACGTGAACAAATGTTTCCGTGCCCTCTTCAGCACAAGGCACATAAGAAGATGGTCTTCTTTCCCTCTGCTTTCTTTTCCTCTCCACTGGGTGGATGCACATAAAAACAATTCCTAGAGCCACTGTCTGGCAGGAACACCTACCCCAAAATCACCCAGGACACCTACCCCTAAACCAAATGCCAGATAACTTTTAGTGCCCATAAAATCTATTTTAATTTTCTGTTCATCGACTTTTTGAAAAGTTTATTTTTAATTTACTTTGAGAGAGACAGAGACAGTGTGAGTGGGGGAGGGGCAGAAAGAGAGGGAGACAGAGAATCTCAAGCAGGCTCCTTGCTGTCAGTGCAGAACCCAATGTGGGGCTCGATCCAATCAACTGTGTGATATTGTGACCTGAGCCAAAACCAAGAGTCAGAGGCTTAAAACCAACTGAGCCACAGGCACCCCTGTTCATTGACTTTTAGAGGTGGATATTTTACTTACTAATTTTCAGCCTTTCTTTTTCTTTTGTTAATATAAGCATTTAAGATCACAGATATTAGATTATTTTGTTGGTTTTCAGAAGTTACAATATGTACAATTTTCATTTTTTTTTAGTTTTAAACATTTTCTAATTTCTATAGACTCATGGGTTATGAAAAGAGATAATCTATACTATACACACACTTCTTATTATATTTTTTAGCATATAATTTAATTGTATTATTGTGAGGGAGTATGTTCTGTAACATATAAATCCTAAACATTGCTCAGATAATTTCCACAAATGTTCCAGATGTTTTTCTGTAACTGTTGGTTTTACAGTTTTATATGTACTAAGACATCAACAATTTTAATTCCATTCTTCAAATCTGTTGTATACTTCTGTTGTTTTTAAATAGATTGAACTGATTATTAAGAGATATAATAAGCTTTCTTGTTCCAATGAATTTGACTATTACCTTATGTATAAAATAAAATATTATTTTATTTTTTCAAATATACACTAATTGTAATTAACATGCTTAGATTTCTAGCACTTATTCATCTTAAAACTGAAAGTTTGTTTCCTTTGACCATCTCTACATTTTCCCCACCTCCAGACCCTGAAAGCCACCATGCTACTTTGTTTCTTAAAGTTTGACTTTTTTATAGATTTTATAGATTCCAGTAATATGTGATATCACTCATGTAATATTTGTCATTCTGTGTCCGATTTATTTTACTTAGCATAATGTCCTCCAAGTTCATCCACATTTTTGCAAAAGGATTTCCTTATTTTTTAAATTTTTACTTATTTATTTATTTTGAGAGAGAGAGCACACACACAAGCAGGTGAGGGGCAGAGAGAGAGAAAGAATCCTGAGAAGGCTCTGTGCTGTCAGTGCAGAAGCAAGTGGGGCCTGATCCCATGATCATGACCTGAGCCAAAATCAAGAGTCAGTGAGGCATGCAGGCACCCCAGATTTCCTTCTTTTTTAAAAAATAGATTCTGGGAATCTAGTGTACAGTATATTGACTATAATTAATAACACTGTGCTGTATAGTTGAAATTTGCTAAAAGAATTGATCATAAGCATACTTATCACACACACACTCACACACACACACACGTAACTATGTGAGGTAATGGATGGTCAATTATCTTCATTGTAGTACTCATTTCCTAGTGTGTGTTTTAAATCATAACATTGTACATCATAAGACAAAAGACTGTTATTAGTTATAGTTTTTTTCTTATGAATCGAACTACTATTCATTCAGAAATTATTTAGTCTAGTTAATGTGTATGTCCACATCTATTTTTTTTTAATTTTTGAGAACTAATTTGAGAATAATTTCTTACAAAATTCATTTGTATTTGTTCCTGTCAAGAACTTAGGGTCACCAGTGTCAAGTCATGCTAAAAAAACATACTTGGACAGCTTCTTTGAACTACATAAGTTATATGAGTTTAGTGTAATAACACAGGTTATGGCTGGTTTGTGTTGACAGTTTCTTATGATTAGATACATAGATCATAATATCATATGTAGAGAGAGAGATAAATCTTATTTTATATATATATATACATATATATATATATATATATATATATGTATATATATATGTTTGCATTTCTTTTCTCATTTCACAGCCAGTGCCAAAGATAGAATTCTAGTGATCCACTGATGGTTGGGGTAAGTGGAGAAAAGAGGTTATATAGGAGTTAATTCAAATTTATGGAGGAAACACTCTCTGCAGTGGTGGAGTTTTGGGGCTTCCTGTTAGTTTTCCTACTATGTGTGGGTCCCGAGTTTTGTCTGGGAGCCGCCAAGACTTGAGACATTATGAAAAACTATTCATGAGTTCACTAAATTTGACAAATGCTTTCAAGGTGAATATCAGCTTCACAGTTTATTTTATATCTCTGAATTATGGCTTTCATTTAGATTTTGGCCTTGGTGTTCCTTACTTTTTTTTTTTTTGCCAGTTTATAGATGCATTTAAAAACTTTTCTTAACATTTCATTTTGCATTTTTATCTGTTTTCAACAGCAATGTGGACTATAGTGCTATAGAGATACTATGTCAAATACAGTATACAGAATTTTGTGCAGATTATATCTTACCGTTTATCTATTTCATCTACACAGAATCTAGGCACAAAAATACAATTTTTGCTAATGTTTTATCGATATTTAAAATATCTTAATTTGGAGGTGCCTGGGTGGCTCATTTGGTTAAATGTCCAACTCGTGATTTTGGCTCAGGTCATGATCTCACATTTGTGAATTCAAGCCCCACATTGGGCTCTGTGCTGACAGTGCAGAGCCTTCTTGGCATTCTCTCTCTCTTCCTCCCTGTCCCTCCTCCACATGGTTGATCTCTCAAAATAAATAAATAAACTTTAAAAACAATTTTCAAAATTAAAAATAAAATAAAATACCTTAATTTTACTACTACTATTTTTGGTACTAATGGTCATGTATTACAGCAGTGTACTAGACTCTGGAATACAACATAACAGTCCTCATGAAATGTGAAAAACCCAACTCTATGCAAGAAAATGTAATAAAGGAAATATTAGTCCATATCTATTTTATTTTATTTTTTATTGTTTTTTTTTTTAATTTAATTCTGATAGGGAGAGACAGTCCGAGCAGGGGAGGGTCAGAGAGAGAGGGAGACACAGAATCTGAAACAGGCTCCAGGCTCTGAGCTGGCAGTCAGCACAGAGCCCGATGCGGGGATTGAACCCACTAACCGTGAGATTATGAGCCGAAGCTGGACGCTCAACCAACTGAGCCACCCAGGCACCCCAGTCCATATCTATTTTAGATAGTGATTTAGCTAATGCATCAACTATTTGAAAATCCTGCTTTCTCTCAGGAAATATTTTAATGTAACCTATGTAATATATAAGGTATGAGATAAAAATACACAAAAATAAGCATAGTAAATATTCTGGTTAAATAAATCCTGTATTTTTATCATGGTATATCAAGGTCTACCCTGTCCATCTTTGAAATGATATCCCCTTGACTGCTCTACCATCTGCCTCCCCTGATAATCTTTATGTGGATCCTGGTACCCAAATATGTTCTTTCCAAACACAGAGACTTTGCACATACTTTCTCCACCGCCTACGATCTTTCATGGTTCATTGCATATCTCTACTTGGACAACATGTCCCCAGAGAGGTCTTTCAAACCATTCTCAGTTAGGCAGGTATTTTTCTCCATTATCATTTAACCTCCTAGCATAAATAGTATTTAAGAGTAACTGTAACTGTATTATGCCCTTTTATTGTTTAGTTATTATATATCTCCTTCAGAGAAGCCTTTTACTGTTTATCTCTATATTGTCATTGACTAGTGATTAGCACAAAGGTGCTAAATAAATACTTGTTACAATGATGTTGAATATGACATTACCTTATGTTTGTAAAATAATACTTCACAGGAGGGACAGACAAGCACATATAAAATAGAATCTGTATCCACAGAATAAGAAAAATAGTTTAAATAAATATTATAAATACCCTCCCAAAACAGAGGATAATTATATTTGCCAAAATACAAAAAGAGATAATACCAGAGGCTTTAAAAATTATTTCCAGTTTTTCTCTTTTTTTCTTTGTTATTTTGTTTCTTAAATTCCATATCTGAGTAAAATCATATGGTACTTGTATTTCTCAGACTGACTTATTTCACTTAGCATTATCCTTTCTAGATCCATCTATGTTGTTGCAGGTGTCAAGATTTCATTCTTTTACTGGTGCAGCCAATGTAGAAAATAGTATGGAGGTTTCTCAAGAAGTTAAAAATAGAAGGACTCTATGATTCAGCCTTCAGATGACTGGGTATTTACCCAAACAACACAAAAACACTAATTCAAATGAATACATGCACCCCTATGTTTATAGCAGCATTATATGCAATATCCAAATTATGGAAGTAGCCTAAGTGTCCACGATTGATGAATGGATAAAGAAGATGTGGTGTATGTATATACGTGCGTGTGTGTGTGTGTGCGCGCGTGCACGCGCGCACGTGTATATAAAACAATGGAATACTACTCACCCATTAAAAATAATGAAATCTTGTCATTTGAAATGACATAGATGGAGCTATAGAATATAATGTTAAGTGAAAGAATCCAGTAAGAGAAAAACAAATATCATATGATTTCACTCATATGTGGATTTTAAGAAACAAAACCAATGAACAAAGGGAGAAAGAGAGAGACAGAGAAACAAACCAAGAAACAGACTTTCAACTATAAAAAACAAACAGATGGTTACCAGAGGGGAGGTGGGGGTGGGGGGGGATGCATCAGATAGTTGATGGGGATTAAGGAGGGCACTTGTGGTGATGCGCACTGGGCTCTGTGTGGAAGAGTTGAATCACTATACTGCACACCTGAAATCAATATAACACTGTATGTTAACCAGCTGTAATTAAAGTAAAAACTTAAAATATTTAAAATAGAATTACCATATGATCCAGTAATTCTACTACTGGGTATTTACCCAAAGAATATGAAAACACTAATTCGAAAAGACTGACGTATCTCTTGTTTCTTGTGTCATTTTCTACAATAGCCAACCTTTTTCTAGTTGGTGAATAGAGTGTGGTGTTGCTAGGAATATTAGGAAATTCCAGAGGGTCTCACTTCAAATGCCTGTTTAAAGGTTGGGGGAGAACAACAATAACAACCAAACCAAACCAAAAACAAAAGGCTGATGGCCAAGTAACAGCAGATGTATTTATCCTAGAATAGAGTCTGCTACTGCAGATGGGGAGGCCATACTGGGTCAACCATTTACTCCTGGCCAATCAGATCTTTCATTTCTTCTCTTGGATTCTATTTTCTAAAGAGTGAAGCTGAAACATTGAGGTAGTCATTAATGAACTAAAAAAGAGAAGCTTGTGTAGAGAAAAGCATACTGCTATTTATTAAATAATTATAGTTCCCCCTTGAAGAACACAGGGATTAGGAGTGCCAAAAGTAGAAAATCCATATGGAACTTTTAACTCCCCCCAGATTTAACTACTAATAGCCCACTGCTGACTGGAAGCCTTACTGATAATGTAAACAGTCAATTAACACAATTCTTCGTGTGCTTTATGTATTACACGCTATGTTCTTATGTTCTCATAATAAAGTAAGCTAGAAAAAATAAAATCCAGCGTTAAGAAAATAATAAAGACAAAATGTATGCACAGTATTGTCCTATAAAAAATCTACATATAAGTCAACTTGCACAATTCAAACCCCTGTTGTTCAAGGGCCAAATGTATAATTGATCTTCACATTTGTCTCTTCACTGAAGTGACTGTCCCAGCTCCCACAATTTTAAGTCCCTTATCTCAGCACAGGATGTTATTCCTAGGGAGCCAGACTCAAGTACAGTTTCAGTTAGAAAAACAAGCAAAAACAAACAAGAATGTAAACTAAAGTACTAATAAATTTCTTTATCACCTGTGTCAATCAACTTCAAATAGTAAGTGTTAAAATCTATGTGAAACAAGGAAAGTTAAAAAAAAAAAAAAAAGATAGGACTACCTTATTTGGGGAGTAAAGAACAAGCCTGGGAGCAACTAGTACTATCATTAAACCAAAGCAAACATGTTATAAGAGCGAAAGGTATATTGCTCACAAAGATATACTCTTACAGGTGCTGAATAAGATAGAATAGATTTATTTTTCCTTGCTCTTCCTCCTCTCTCTCTTTTTAAAAAAAGTTCATTTATTTTTGAGAGAGATAGAGAGAGTGAGTGAGAGAGGGGCAGAGAGAGAGAGGGAGAGAGAGAATCTCAAACAGGAACCACACTGTCAGCTCAGAGCCTGACACAGGGCTCAAAATCACAAACCATGAGTTAATGACCTAAGCCGAAGCCAAGAGTCAGACACTTAATTGACTGAGCCACTCAGCGGCCGCTCCTCCTCCTCCTCTCTGTCTCTTTTTTTAAATGTTTGTTTGTTTGTTTATTTGTTTATTTGTTTATTTATTTATTTTGAAGTGAGAGAGAGAGGGGCAGAGAAAGAGGTAGAAAAATCCAAACCAGGCTCCCACCTATCAGTGCAGAGCCTAGCACAGGGTTCTTAAAATAAGACAATGAAGTTTGCTGCATTGATGAATCCTTCCTGTCACAAATTAACTTTGTTGCTTCTTTCCTTTCATAACCTTTTTTTCCCCCTGTAGCATGCTATGCTGTTAAATAGCATTTTACCTACAGTAGAATGTCTTTCAAAATTGGATTCAATTGTCTCAAATCCTGCCATTACTTTATCAGCTAATCTTATGTACTCTTCTAAGTCTTCTGTTGTCATCTCAGCAATCTTCATAGCACTGTCACCAGAAGTAGATTCCATCTCAAGAAACCACATTCTTTGCTCAGAAGCAACTGTTCATCCATTAAAATTTTATCATGAGATTGACACCAATTCAATCCCATATTCAGGCTCCACTTCTTTTTTTAAATGTTTATTTAAATTTTTTTGAGAGAGAGAGAGAAAGAAATGGAGGGGCAGAGAGAGAGGAAGAGAGAAAATCTCAAGCAGGCTCTGTTCTGTCAGCACAGAGCTTGATGCTGGGCTCCATCCATGAACCATGAGATCATGACCTGAGCCAAAATCAAGGGCCAGATGCACAGCTGACTGAGTCACCCAGGCACCACAAGGCTACACTTCTAATGCTAGTTCTCTTGCTATTTCTACCACACCTGCAATTACTTCCTCCCCTGAAGCCTTGAACCCCTCAAAATTTGGTCATCCATGAGGGCTGGAATCAACTTTTGCCAAATATCTGTTAATATTGACATTTTGACCTCTTTCCATGAATCATCAACATTCTTAATGATACCTAGAATAGTGAGTCTTTTCCAGAAGGTTTTCAATTGACTTTGCCCTGATCCATTAGAGGAGTCACTATCTATGGCAGCGGTAGCCTTATAAAATGTATTGCTTTAATAAAAAGACTTAAAAGTAAAAATTACTGCTTGACTCACAGGCTGCAGAATGGATATTGTGGTAGCAAGGATAAAAACATTAATCTTGTTGTACATCTTCATCAGAGCTCTTTGGTGACAAGGTACATTTCTATGAACACTAATGTTTTGAAAGCAGTCTTTTCTGCTGAGCCGTAGGTCTCAGTAGTGTGCTTAAAATATTCAATAAGCCATGTTGTAAACAGATGTGCTCTCATCCAGGCTTTGTTGTTTCATTTATAGAGCAAAGACAGAATAGATTTAGCATAATTCTTAAGGGCTCTAGCATGATCAGAATGTAAATACACACTGACACCAACTTAAAATCACCAAAAGAATTAGCCCTGATAAAAGAAGCAGTTGTCCTTTTGAAGCCAGGAATTGACTTTTCCTCTCTAGCTATGGATGTTCTAGATGACATCTTCCTTGAATGGAAGATTAGAAGATTCTTTGGTTTTGTCTACATTGAAAATTCTTTGCTTAGTGCAGCCACCTTGGTTACTTATCTTAGCTAGATCTTCTGATAACTTGCTACAGCTTCTATATCAGCATTTCTACTTCACCTTGAACTTTTATGTTATAGAGATAGCTTCTTTCCTTAATCCTCATGAATCTACCACTGCTAACTTTAAACTTTTCTGCTACAGTTTCTTCATCTCTCTCAGCCTTCATAACATTGAAGAGTGTTAAGCCCTAGCTCTGGAGAAAGCTTTGGCTTAAAGGAATGTTTTGACTGTTTTGATTTTCTACCCAGACCACTAAAACTTTCTCCATATCACCAATTAGGGCTGTTTTGGTTTCTTATCATTAGTATGTTCACTGTGGTAGCACTTTTAAATTCCTTCAAGAACTTCTCTTTGCATACACAACTTGGCCAACTGTTTGGCATAAGAGGCCTAGCTTTTAGCCTATCTCAGCTTTCAACACATCTTTCTTACTAAACTCAATCATTTCTAGCTTTGGATTTAAAGTGAGAGATGTGCAACTCTTCCTTTCATTTGAACTTTTAAAAGTTACTATAGGGTTATTATTTGGCCTAATTTCAATACCGTTGTGTCTCAGGTAATAGGGAGGTCTGAGGAAAGGGACAGAGATGGGGAAATGGTGGATCAGTGGAGCAGCCAAAATACACACAATTTTATCAATGAATTTCACTGTTTTATATGGGGGAAGCTTGTGGTGCACCCCCCAAAAATTACAATAGTAACATCAAAGGTCATTTATGACAGATCCCCATAACAAATGTAGTAATAATAGAAGAAAGTTTAAAATATTGTGAGGTTAACCAAAATGTGACACAGAGACACAAAGTGAGCAAACCTGGTTCAAAACAGAACACCAATATACTTGCTTGAGGCACGGTTGCCACAAACCCTCAGCTTATTAAAAAAGGAAAAGCACAAATATGTGAAGTACAATAAAGTGAAGCACAATAATACAAAGTGTACCCGTACCCCAGAGTGGATGCTGGAATATCTAGCAACCTGGAAATGCTAACAGGTGCAAACAGTAAAAGCTTTCCAAGAACCTGACTTGTGTAGATGAAAAATAAATACATACATACATACATAAATAAAAATAAAATAAACAAAAAAGATCTTTAAAAAATAGTCAAAGACAGCCTAGCAAGATGGAAAACTTTTAGAAAATAATGATCAAACACTACAGAATAACCTCACCCTTATCCATGCCAGCAAATGCTGAGTGGAGAGTCTAATTGTCCACCTTCACAAGGCCACAATGAGGTTTTGAATCCATCTACTGGAACCAAGTCAAAAGAAAACAAGCTAAGACAGAATTTTAACCTTCAGAGTCTTTTCCATAATATCCAAAATGTTCAGGTTTCAATTAGATATCACTCAACAAACTAAGAACGATGAAGATCTCAAACTGAATAAAAATCACAATCAAGAGATGTCAACAAAATGATGACAGAAACATTAGAATTAAATGACATATATTTTAAAGAAGGCTTCATAAGCTTGCTTCAATGGGCATGCTTGAAATAAATGAAAGGAAAAAACAAACAAACTCCTAGCAAAGAAAAAGAAAGTTCAAAGAAGAAACCAATGGAAATTTTAGAAATAAAAAAGTATAATATCCAAAATTTTAAAATAAACAACTCTCAATATATAGGCTCAGCTGCAGAAGACTGAAGAATTAGTAAAATTAAAAACACAAATTATTTAGGGGCTCCTAGGTTGCTTATTTCGTTAAATGGCTACTCTTTATTTTAGGTCAAGTCATGATCTCAAGGTTGTGATATCAAGCCCTGTGTGAGCTCCATGTTTGAGATTCTCTTTCTCCCCCTGCCCCTCCCCCAATAAATAAATAAATAAATAAATAAATAAATATTATTTAATCATTTAATCTGAATAACAAAAAGGAAATAGAATTAAAAATTAAGAAACAGTGAAGCTATAATATGATAACTGAGGTCATGTTACTAGAGCTAAAAAGGAAAAGTAGCTTAAAGCACTCAAAAAAATAGAATAAAGTCCTCAGATTTGGCAAAAAAAATATCTCATATATACACAGTCCAAGAATTTCAGTTAATCCCCAAGCAGACGAACCTATAGAAATACAAACCTATAGACATACAAACCAAGGCACATTGTTATACCCAGATTGCAGTATCCTCAACGACCAGAGACCACCGGGGAGACCGAGTCAGGCATGCAAAGGCAAAGGGCTTTATTATGGGCTCGAGCTCGGATTCACAGACTTAACCAGCACAGTGGATCCGTGCGGTGAGCCCCGAACAAAGGCAGAGTAGGGTTTTTATGGGGTTTGTTACGGGGGAGTTACAGAAGTTGTGGCATGGAAACAGTGATCCAGTCATAATTATACAATATCATTGACAGCTGGTTTAACCATACACATTGTTTAGAGTATTTGTTACTTTTGGTGAGACCCAATTACAACATTTAGAGTACTTTTAAATTCAACCAATTACAGAGCCAGCCTAGGGTCTTGCTCAGCGCCTAACAGGTTAACTTTAACATTAGGTAACAGAGTTTGATCTATAGTTGTTGGCCTTTCTTGATTGGGTGTTGCCAAGGTAGTGTGGTGGAGTGAAGTGGTGGGCGGTTTCTCTGGCCTTGGGCAATGTGTAGCTGCCTGATACTTCCAGGGAAACTGAAACTTAGGCCTTCTAGTTTAGAGGGGAAACTAAAGCCTGTTATGGAGTCAGTCTGGTTTAGACTTGTGTCCTTACAACATCATAGTTAAGCTTGTGAAAAATAAAGAAAATATCTGCAAATCAGTGAGAGAGAAAAAGACCTTGTGCCTATAAGGGGAAAAAAAATGAAATGACAATGGGTTTCTCATAATATACCCTTCTTGAGTTCAGAAGGAAGTGGCAGAACATTTTTCAAGTGCTGAGGAAAATAGACAAACAAAAAAACAAAAAACCTACCAACTCAGAATCCTATATTGAGTGAAAATGTCCTTCAAAAATGAAGAGGGAATCATCACATTCACGGATGAAGGAAAACTAAGAGAATTTACCATTTACCTACTTTTAAATGATGGCTAAACGAATTTATCAAAACAACAATTTGCATATCCTTCAAGATTAAATTATTGGGGGGACAACAGAATAATATAAGCAAAAATACATGTATATACATATATATATACACACACACACATATATCTTAAAAACAATAAAGTAACCCATATTCAATGTAAATATGTTTTTAGTCACTAGAAAGAAATGGTTCACTCAGGCTAGATTGACATGTTTTCAGTCACTAGAAAGAAATGGTCCACCCAGGCTACATTCAACTAATTATTAACAACTTTCAAATATCTTATTGTGATATAATTATTTTCCACAGGAAAAAAAGTCAACATGCTGAGATAAATCATACTGTTCTCTGCTGATTTTAGAAAGACTTAATTCTACAAAAAAAAAAAAAATCCTTAAATTTCCCAGGAGGAGTTATGCCTGACAATTTGTAATGATATAAACTCTGTTTAACTTGACCTGAATCTTAAATTCAGTAAACAAAAAGAGCTAATCTAATGTTTCAAGAAAAGCAAGTGTCATGAAAGTGGATTAATTCTGATGACTAAAGTATTTTATTTATCAATTGACTGAGAGAATTGAATAGTCAATAAAATGCAGGCAATTCAAAGCTCACTCAACCCTAAACCCGAGGGACCAATTTTAGGAGTAACTATGTTATTCAGTTTGAATGCTCATTCAGTCCTTGATCGCTCTGCTGAAGATGTGAAGTAGTCGCTAAACACTGTAATAAGCTGTTTTACTGTTATTATGTTTAGAATTATTCATTCACTCACCACTGAATTGGTTCCAGTGACTTCTTTCTTAGATCTTAATTGTCAAAAATGAGTCACTAAAAGATTAATATTTAAAGCATGAAACTCAAATAAGGACCTTTACATATGAAAAGTGATTTGGACTTATCTATGCTATGTACTTTTGCATCATCTCTTTGCCCCATTGATAGTGCATTTTTATCTCTTTCTGTGTTCCTTTCTAGGGCAAGGAAATTTTCCTAATTATTTCTTTTATTTCCTCTCCAAATTTGAAATATTTTCTTACTTCAATGATTACTCTGTTATATATTATAGTATCAAAATATAAGATATATTACAATCTTTAATCTCCCATACAATTCCATAAACTGAAAATACTTTCACTCATTGAAATGCATCTCTTTCTAATTTACATAATATGTAAACATCTATACACCTATACCTATAATTTTTGCACAGAATATACTAACTCCATAGGAACTGTTTTCAGAATTTCATAAATCACTGGGGCACACGCAGGCTCACTAGTGTAAGCTTCCAACTCTTGTTTTGGTTCAGGTCACGATCTCAAAGTTCCTGGGATCCAACCCCACATCAGGCTCTGTGCTGACACTGAGTAATCTGTTTGCGATTCTCTCTCTCCCTATTTCTCAGTCCTTCCACTGCTCGCTCTCTCTCTCTCTCTCTCTTTGTCTCTCAAAATAAACTTATTAAAAAAAGAATTTCATAACTTACTAATTATTTGGAGTTATCTATGTGGTTCAATTTTCTTGTTTTTCTCACTTTCAGGTCTTGATTCCTTATTTCTGTCGTACATCTTTAATGAATGCTTTTAATGAAGTCTGTCACTAGTGCATAATCTCAGGATTTATCTGAAAATAACATGTTTTGGGTCCTGTGTTTTCTGAGTGTGCCATTCCACTTTGTACTTAAGTTTTGATACAAATAGCACAAGCCATTATAGAAAATACTGTGTCAACTGAACTTATTAAAACTGAGTAGTTTTGCATATTAAAAAAAACACCATAAATCCCAAAGGTAAATAAAAAATTTCAGAAAACATTTATAAAATATTTAATCTTCGAAGAGTGCTCAAAAAAATGCAATAAAAAGGAATACAACTTAATAGATAAAATAGGCAAAACATATTACCAGATATTTCACAAAGGAGATAACAAAAGTGTCTGTAATAATTTGAAAAATATGTTCAGCTGGTAAATATGATATAGAAATTTAAATGACTCCATAACTATTTAGTATCACTATGTTGTTAAGATTTTAAAAATTTATCAACAACTACAGCTTTTGTTAGATTGTTCAGCAAATGGTAATCCAAAATTGCAGAAAGAGCATAAATTGATAAAATTACATTGGAGAACCACTTAATTTCCTGGTATATATCAATCTGAGTATAAATTAGGATCTAGCAATTCTACCCCAAATATGCTTCCTAAACATATTCCTTAAAAGTTGTGTATAAGGATGACCTAAACAATAATATCCAAAGCAGCAATAATGAAGACTATTAATACCAAAAAACCTAAAATAAAACTCAAATGTCTTTGGACAAATTTCGCTGCACATGGTGACATTAATTAAGGATAAAAAAATAGTATTTAGAGCACAAAACAATTTGCTAATGAATTTATGTAGTACATTTTCACTGAACTTTGAAAACATTTAATATTGCACTGTATAATGTGTATGTATTCTTGTACATATGATAAAACTATAAGGCAAGGCAAATATGTGATAAATAGAATTTTCAGGTAATTGAATAGAAGGACAGAGGGGCTATAATTTGGAAGGGTTTTACAAAAATATTTACTTAATATTCTTTTTTTAATGGAAGTGCAGGGGATCATTTTATGATTTAAACACATATATTCTCTTCTGTAAGTTTGAAATGTTATATAATTTATAATGATTTAAAATAATACATTACTCTTTTGTCCTAGCCCAACACTCATATAGTTCATACCTCCAGATGACTCATGTTAGTAGGAACCTTGTATATGATTTTTAAAATTTTTTATTGTGTTTTTATTTATTTCTGAGAGAGAGAGAGAGACAGTGTGAGAAAGGGAGGGTCAGAGAGAGAGAGGGAGACAAAGAATCTGAAGCAAGCTCCAGGCTCTGAGCTGGCAGTCAGCACAGAGCCCAACGCAGGGCTCAAACCCACAAACCATGAGATCATGACCTGAGCCGAATTCGGACTCTTAACCAACTGAGCCACCCAAGCGCCCCGAACCTTGTATATGATTTAAGAGATATCCCAGTCATATACTAACACTTCCTATTATAAAACAAAACAAAAAATAACATGTTATATATTGATAATTAAACAGAGAAATTGAGGGTATTGCAAATTGATTTTTTCTTTTTCAGTATTAAGTGATAATTTTCGATTTTAGAAATCAAGATAATTATCAACCTTATCAGTTTTGTCTACGGTCTATTGTCAATTTTATATCTTCATATGGTTAGATTTGTTAACTGTATATGCTCTAAGAAAGGATTCTTTCCATCTGTGTTCTCATATTTGTTTGCAAAAATGTACAAAATTCTATGCTTTATTCTCATAATTTCATCTGTATACTATTTTGTCACATTCAGCTTTTATCCCTTATCTGATATATTTTATATAATTTTTCTTGTTTGTTTTCCAAAGAAGCAATACCTGGAATGTTTATTGTTTCCACCATTTTCTGTCAGGTTTTGAGGTTTGTTAAAATTTTAATGTCATCTTTAATAATTTGTCCTTCTATCTGACAAGTTTATTTTACCATCATGTCATTTACATACTATAAATTGTTCATATATAAAACATATATGCTTGATATTTTTTGACTTTGTAGGGGGAATAAAATTCTTCCCTTCTTCCTTTCTAGGTTCTTTGGCTGGTCAAATAATTATATTGACATAAAACAGATTAACAGGAGAAAAATATAAGCTCATATTTATAGGAGATTCATAAAAATGAGAGTCTAAGAAGTGATGAAAACCAGAAGTTTTCACCTTTTAGACAAAGAAACAATAAATTTGTGTGGAATTGGCAAGATAAAAGAGTTTGTGCTTGGGGTAGTAAATCGGTGAAGAAGTAAATTCTCAGACTTCTCAGCCCTGAATTCCCCATCTCTGGTGGTAAGAATGCCTTCTACGTTCCTAGTACAGGCAGGGTACCTTTCACCGGGGAGATTTATCTCCTGCTTTCAGAGGTAATAAGAAGGATCATGGTGTCTTTCTTACACTAACTCTTTCTAAAGCCCTTTAATTGCAAATAATCAATATGCCAAAGTGGCCTATTTATGGGTGGCATATTCTGCTCTCCTTCAACATGTAGCCAATCCATGAAATTATCACATAATCAAGATATAATAAATATATTCATCATCCCAAAAGTTTCCTTGTGCTTCTTTAAATTGTTCCTTTATGCCCCTCCCATCCTCCTCATTCACAGACAACCACTCATGGTTTTGGTCATGATGTTTTAGCTGGCTTTTCCTATAAATCTCCATAGAGTAATACAATATATGCTTCTTTTTAATTGGCCTTTTTTATAGAGTAACGATTCTGAGAGTCTTCCACATTTGTAGCATGTATCGATAGTTTCCCCCCTTTCTTATTGCTGAATAATGTTTGCTAACATACTATAATTTGTTTCTCCAATCATTTGTTGATAGATGTTTCAGTTTGGGACCCTTACTCATAAACTTGCTATGGATATTTGTGTAAAATTGTCAATCTTTCTAATTCCAGCTATTGTAATTGGTGATTAGTGGCATCTCCTTGTAGTTTTAGTTTGCATATTCCTAACATATAAAGATGTTTTATGTACGTGTTTATGGAGGTAAATATGGTAAGATGTCTTTTCAAATAATTTACATATTTTTGGTAAACTTTGGTGAAATGTCAGCTCAAAACTTTATCCATTTTATTGAGTGGTTTTTCTTCTTTGATAATATATAAACAGGATTCCAGTTCTTTATGAGCTGTATCACTTGGAAATATTTTCTTCCAAAATATTGTCTTTTCTGCCACTTATCTGTGTCTTTTGAAGAGCAGACTTTTTTTTTTTTACCATTGATAAAATTCAATTGTCATTTGTTTTATGGATGTTCCTTGGGAGGTGCACTTAAGAAATCTTTTCATGACCTCATGCCACAATACATTGCAGTACTAGGGTTTTATATATAGTGTTGCAAGTATTCCCCACACACCATGTTTTTCATTTCCTAGATATTTTCAGTATATCCTGTGTCACATAAACATGCCTGTCCCTTCCTCAAAACACCCCATGTCTGCTGGCCCAGCCACCTTCTCTGTTACTTCTTTGATCTGGACAGTTTTCCTGAGTCAACACTGTTGTCCTCTTGGTGGCCACACCTATGAATCACTAGTGTGAGATTTTATATATTTGTCCTGAAGTCCTTTCAGAATTTTTTTAATTGGTACATATATATATATATACATATACATATAATTTTCCAGCACCATCTACCTAAATTAATTTCCTTTCTCTACTGTACTTCCATTACATATTTGTCAAAATCAACTTTTCATAAGCCTATTTCTATAATCTTTCCTCTGTCCCATTGACATATTTTTCAATCTCATCCAACACCACAGTGTCTTAATAAACACAGCTTTTAAATTAATCTTTTAAGCAAATTAGTCCTCCAAATTTTCCTCTTTTACTAAGTCATTTTGGTTATTTCCTTTTTTGTGTATTTTCATAGTAACTTTAAAATAAATTTATTTCTATAAAGAAGTTTTGTGGATATTTTTATTGGATTTATATCTATAGGTAATTTAGAGAGAATTGGCAATGCAATTTTATAATTGGAGTACATGAGCACAATTTATCCCTCCATTTGTTAAGATATGTTTTATATTCTTTCAGAAATACTTTATAGTTTTCATTGCACAGAGATTGCATGTCACTTACTAGATTTATCCCTACATAATGTCATACTCTTGCCATTTTCATAGTTTTACTTTTAAAAATGTCCATTTCTGTCAGACGTTAGTGTGAAGAAATAGAATTGACTTCAGTATGTTTATAGTGTATCCTATAAACATGCTAGAAACCCTTATTATTTCTATTAGCATTTTGTAGATTTCACTGGATTTTCTTTTATGTAGACAGGCATATTGTCTTGAATAAAGAGTATTTTA
Organism: Crocuta crocuta; assembly: GCF_008692635.1. Taxonomy (NCBI): domain Eukaryota; kingdom Metazoa; phylum Chordata; class Mammalia; order Carnivora; family Hyaenidae; genus Crocuta; species Crocuta crocuta. The sequence continues at coordinate 198,292 of NW_027528612.1, forward strand.
CCTTCACCTTTCTAATCTGGATGGCTTTTGTATCTTTTTCTTGATTTGGCTACAGTAAAATGTTGAACAGATATAATGAGATTGGTCACTTGTTTTTGCATAATGTTAAGAGAAAAGTATTGCCATTCACCATTAAGTTTGGGTGTTAACTCTAGGTTTTTCTTAGATGACTTTACCAAATTGAGTGAATTTTCTTCTGTTCTTACTTTGCTTAGGTTCGTTTTTTCTAGATAAATGTTGGGTTTTGTGAAAGGCTTTTTCTGAATTTATTGAGATAATACGATCTTTCTTTTTAGTTTTTTAATATGTGTAATGATCTTGATTGGTTATAAACATTAACACAACTATATCTGCATGGCTGTGATAAATTCTACCTGACCATAACATAATTTCAATTTATATTATTTGTTTTTGCTTTATATTTTAATTTTTGTTTTAAAGTTTTTTTTTTTGAGAGAGAGAAAGAGAGAGCATGAGTGATGGAGAAACAGAGAGAGGGAGAGAGAGAGAGAGAGAGAGAGAGAGAGAGAGAATCTCAAGTAGGCTCCCTGTTCAGTGCAGAGCCTAATGTGGGAGTTAATCTCACCAGTGTGGGAGTCAGTCTCACCAACTGTAAGATCATGACAAGCTGAAATCAAGAGTCAGATGCTTAACAGGCTGAGGCATCCAGGTGCCCCTATTTTTGCTTTTTTAAAGATTAGGGTGAACATGGTATGTTTCTTTCCATTCATTCATTTTAAACTATATATGTCTTTGTATTTGAGGTGTATTTGTTCAGGGAGAACATAGTTGCGTCTTGCTTTTCTATCTAACTATCTCTGATTTTAATTTGGGCTTTCCCAACACTTATATTTATGTTATTGTGAGGTTTAAATATATAATATTATTATTTTTCTTCTATTTGTATTATCTGCTCTTTTTTTTTTTTCTCTTGTACTGTCTTTTAGATTAGTTGACTATAATTTTACCTTCCTTTTTGGTGAAGTTGTTATAACTTTTACATTTTAATGCTTTAGGGTTTATATTATATACATTTAACTTATTACAGCTATATCATATTATATGACTTTACTTATACTATAAGAACTTAAAATGTTTTGGGGCTACCTGGATGGCTCAGTCAGTTAAGCATTCAACTTCGGCTCAGGTCATGATCTCACGGTTCATAGTTTTGAGCCCTGCGTCAAGCTCTGGCTGACAGCTCAGAGCCTCGACCCTGTTTCTCATTCTGTGTTTCCCTCTGCCTCTCCCCCACTCATGCTCTGTCTGTCTCTCTCTCTTTCTCTCTCAAAAATAAATAAACATTTACAAAAATGTAAATATTTTCTTTGCATTTATATATTTTTGAAATTTTATTAATGCTATATCCCTTTTAATTTTATACATGATATAAACAACAAACTACATTGTTATTGTTTTCAGTTAAATAACAATTATCTTTAAGTGGGTTTTAAATTATAAGACAAAGTTGACATATCCATTTATGTGGTTTCCATTTCCAGCACTCCCCATTCCTTGTGTAGACATGTATTTCATATAGTGTCATCTTCCTTCTGCCTGAGGATTTGGTTTAACATTTCTTGTAGTGTAACTCACGGGTGATTAATTCTTTTAATTATTTTATATCTTAAAAGATTTTATGGATCTATGATTTGATGTAATATATATTTCTTCTGATGCATTTACATGAAGTTTCCTATTGAAGATTTTGGGAAATGCAAATGCCACAGCTGATGCCTACACATATAAAATAAACAGCGAAGGACCTGACCACCCCTTCTTGGTAGGCTGTAGCAATGCTTATGGATCAATAAAAGGGCAAGTGTGAATAGAGAAAACTGATTTATTGAAAATCTAATCATATAAGAATTAAATTTGGTTACAGAAATAGAGTTCCATTTTTATGCAGCCAAATACACAGTTTAAAGAACACATTACATGATAATCAAGGGGAAAGAAAAGTGAACAAGACTTTCTCATTACACATAATGCAGTCCAGTAGAAAACACAAGTAAACACATAGATTAATAAGGTATATAATCTGATATCATGCTGTGGGAAAAGGAAATAGAAAGACATGATAGTTAAGCTGAGAACATCACTGAGGGGTAAGTAGGTCAGGAGGAGTCATGTTTCTGGTAAAGAGAACAGTTTAAGAGAGAGAATTAACTGAATGATTACAAGTCATATTTATGAAATTTAATGTTCTTAGATTGTAAAAAAAACTGTAGTTTTCAGTGGGAATGTAAACTGGTGCAGCCCCTCTGGAAAACAGTGTGGAGATTCCTCANAGGGAGGGGAACAGGGATGATGGCCATGGAGGAGGGCACTTGTGGGGATGAGCACTAGGTGTTATATGGAAACCAACTGGACAATAAACTATTAAAAAAAAAACCTGTAGTTTTCAAAATTTTTATGTGTATAGTGCAGTATATTCTTTATTTGGAATAATTGAAACTTAAATGCAATATACCACTATCATGCTGGTCTTTGATTTTATATACCATTTCATATGCTTTGATCATGACTTCTTACATATTCACACACAAAAATTATTTATGTTGCTATATACATAATATTTCTTCATCGTGGACTAGGACAGTGTAGCTGCCAACTGTAAACCCTGCTGCACAGTCTACAGAAAAAGTTTCCTTTGTCACAGTCAGCCCATAACAATATATATCCTCCATGAATCAAACATAAATTGCACGTGTTTGTCTACACTTAGTGGCAAATTGTCCACAGTGTTGTTTCAACAGTATATAAATAGATCAGCATAGACAAGGAGGCAGAGCACTGAATGGAAAGGTTATGTAGCTGGTTGAATTGGGAAACTGAAATAAGTTTAAAAATATATATTTTTGAAATAAGGGCAATGAGAAGCCATAGTGTGCCTTTGTGAAAAAGGAAGACTATTTATATTCTATTTACCTAAAGACAGTTTAAAATACTACCTTGAGATTCTTACTTTAAATAACCTGCTTTCAAATTCCAAATTTGCTGGTACACATTTATTTTAGAAAGTATTTACTTCAAGAGGGAATATTTTCAGATGATTTTTAGGTGTTTTAGTTAGTTGATAACAAATTAGAAGGTTAAATAACTCACCTTTACAAGATACTTTTTCTTAGGGGTAGCTGGCCTGCTCAGTCGGTAGAGCATCTGACTCTTGATTTTGGGGTCATGAGTTAAAGCCCCATGCTGAGTAGGCATAGAGCTTACTTAATTAAAAAAAACAACAACTAAAAACAGTGTGTTTAATATATTTTTTCTTATGTTGTTAAACAAGTTATTCTTTGGAACTTGGCTAGAACAAATACTGGATTTGAAAATCTCAAAGCAAAATATGTCCTAACAAGGTCTCCTTTCCATGCTTCAAGAAAATACAAATGAATTCCTTGGCAGATGTACCAACATACATCACTACTGATGTATGTTATGATGTATGCTATGATACTAACAAGACGTAAAGCAACAATAATGAACAATGATCATACAGCACTCCCCACATGTAAGACATAGTCCGAAGTTCTTTACATGTTTTCAATTGATCCTCATAGAAATGCCACGAGGATGGAATTATTTCTATCTTTACAGCTGAGGAATTGGAGGTTAAGGAACTTAAAGCCACAGAAGTTAAAAGTGGTGGAGATGGGATTCCAAGCCTATTAGTTTGGCTTCAAAATACATCTTATTATGTATTATACAGAGCACTTTCAATAGATTTTACATTATACAACACTCATATGAAGTTCTTTTCCAAAAGAGAACAGAAATAAATGTCGAGTGAATGGAAAATTGAAAGATACTGATGAATGAAAGGAACGTGAGCAAATAAAATCTAATACTTCATACTACAAGTTACTAGATATGTAAACATGAACAAGTTACTTACTCTCTGAGCCCTTTTCTTTTTCCTTTAATTAATGATGATGCCTATCTTGAAAAGCTTGCATGCATCTTGAAATAATTTTTGTCAAATATCTAGTATAGTTTCTGACACATGTTAGGCATGTAATAGGTCTCATAGGATCATAGTCAAACAGGAATAGACAGTTTATATTTGTATATGAGACAAAAGTGTGTTTATGAAGACTGTCTATTCAAATAAAAGCATAGCCAGGACACATAGCAACCAAATGTGTACATTTTTGTATGAAAAATAAAGCTACATAGTTTATTTTGTTTCATTTTCAAGTTACTTTTATGCTTATTTTAATTTATTTTAGGGACAGAGAGTGCACATGAGTGGGGGAAGGGTAGAGAGAGAGAGAGGTAGAGAGAGAGTCCCAAGCAGGCTCCATGCTATCAGTGCAGAAGCCAAAGGTGGGCCTCGATCCCAGGAGCCATGGGATCACGACCTGAGCCTAAATCAGGAGTTGAAAGCTTAACAAACGGAGTCACTCAGCTGCTCCTGTTTTCAAATTCTTGAATCATCAGATTCTGTAACTGGCTAAATCACTGTACTGTAGTGCGGTGTCCTTCTTGCTGACTTAGGCTGACTGCTGGCATGAATAGTTGTGAATTTTATATAAACTCTACTGATCAATCAAATCTGACATAGTGATTCTCTAAGGGCTACAAAGTGTGGTGCACATTTTCAGCTGAAAGGTCAAATTGGAGTTCTGTATACCAAACAAAGTCGGCATCCAGTACTATGAGTGAGAAACTTTTCAGTCTCTCCTGTATTAATATTTTATTTTTGGTGTTAAATAGACTAGCTGAAAAACATTAATTCATTCCAGGAATTATTTCTTAGTTTCCTTCTATCATAGGCCCATGCAGATTAAGAGTTAAGAGACCCGATAAAGATATCTTGGCCAATATTGTGGGACGTTTTCAAAACAAGTTATTAAATATGTGACATGATTCTAAAGAATGATCATCCTTGTATATCTCTTATAATTAATAAGCCTATAATATTAGGCCTTTTTACAGATATTTTCCTACATTCTGAGTGGTGAGTTCATTCAGAAATGTCTTTATTCTGTATTGTACAAGTACTGCCTGCTCAGTGAAGATTAGAGAGAACTCAATATGAAAGACCAATGGCTTTCTCAGTTGCCCATCATTAAACATATAAATTAAAAAACTATTGTAGTATTAATCTAAAAGCAATAGCTGATATTATAAAAGCATTTAGATTTCCCTCATTAGCTGTATTAATTCCTACATGATGAAACTTAATTCTGCTGGATCTTAGAACAGCAATATACCTTCATGAAGTCAACTTCTGGACCAAAATTGTCCTCCAGATCCTGATTAATTCCCCTGGAACAGTCAAGTGTAAGTTTGTGATGACAATTTCATTTACACTAGAAGCCTGTACTCACAAGTGTTAACAGTGATGAGCCCTCAATGAAGCCCTGAATTTGAGAGATTCCAAACTGCCTTTATTTTTCTTTTAGAGGGCTCTATGTCTGGCATTTAGTTTATAATGAGTGCCTGTTGGAAAGTATGAGGGAAGAACAGAAACCATCTGTTTGTAACAAGACCAAATGATTCTAATTTATTACAATAATCAGGAATGTTATAACCACCAGTGAGACACACACAGAAGACCTACTTAAGGATTTTTTTCAATTATTATCCTAAGAATAGGAACATATTATAAAGGAAAGGCATTTACAACTCTATGGGGTCATGCTATAAAGTGTGTGTTTAAACTGCTCCCTCTTTACAAAGGTATTTTCAACCTAAAAAATCAGATTTTTTACAAGTTAACTTATTGAATGTTACTGTGTTATCTTTTCACCTGAACAGGAATAAGCAGGTATCCATCTTGAAAAGTATATAACTGCTAAAATACATTCATTCTGTACAGTTTTAACTGAATATAATTAAACTTTTGGTGATATATTTCTTTTTACTTTACAAACCATGTGCTTCATAAACTGCACATCTCTCACAGTAATGCTGGTCTATTTAAACATGGAGCACATAAAATATATAAAAACAACTATTTTTCTATTCTTCATTACTGATGAGTATCATGTCAAGGTAGGCTATAATGTGAATGAGTAAGTATTTCTTGTTACTCAATACTATGAGAATTACAAAAATTCCTTAGGTGAAAAGGACGTCTTCATATATATAATATACTGCATTTGATGTCCACAATAAAACCTCATTTAGAGGGGTGCCTGGGTGGCTCAGCTGGTTGGGTATCCAGCTCTTAAGTTCAGCTCAGATCATGGTCTTGATGTCTTGAGATCGAGCCCTGCATCAGGCTCTGTGATAGGTGTGGAGAGCTTGGGATTCTCTCTCTCCCTTTCTCTCTGCCCCTCCACTGCTTTCTCTCACACTCTCTCAAAAACAAACAAAAATTTCAGAAAAAAACTTCATTTAAGAAAACAATGTTGAAAGTGGTTTTTTTTGAGTGTTGGTTTTTACATCAAGATTAACAATAATTAATTGATATGCAAGGTGATATACAACTATGAATTTGCAATTGCATCTAAAGTGATAACATTTAAACTGAAGTAGCATCTATGGGACGCTTGGGTGGCTCATTTGGTTCAGCATCTGACTTCGGCTCAGGTCATGATCTCACAGTTTGTGGGTTCAAGCCCCGTGTTGGGCTCTGTGCTGGCAGCTCAGAGCCTGGATCCTGCTCCAGATTCTGGGTCTGCCTCTCTCTCTTCGCCTCCCCTGCTCACGCTGTCTCTCTTTCTCTCTCTCATAAATAAATAACAAGAAAGAAAAACTTTTTTAAATAAATAAACTGAAATACTAGAA
>NW_027528612.1:205129-209691 GCF_008692635.1 Crocuta crocuta
AGATAGAATATATATTTTGCTTTTAATTATATATGCTATATATACATAATGTACAATTATATCTATAACTTAGATTTAATGTAATTATTACATAATTATATATTTATACTTAAAAATAAATCAATTATTTTGTTTAAAAAACAAAATATATATATGCTGATATATATATACACTTATGTTTTATGTAAAAACACATTTTATATTCTGAGCACTTTGTTCTTTTTACTCTTCACTGTTTATAAGCTTTTATATAACAATGTATGCCTTTATAAGTATATAACTAACCAAGAGATTTAAATCTCTTAATTTAGCTATAAATATGCTAATACTGTTGAAGAATTTATTATTGTATCAGGGTTTTATGCCACAGTGAAATAACCTTCTATATTAAAATCTTACAAAAAGCCATTACAATTGTTATAGATAAGGGTTTAAAAGCAAAAAAAAATGCACAGAAAATACATTAATTTCCTTAGGAGGTTTACAGGTAATAAGGGGTTATTCATTAACACAATTTACTGTAAGTCCAAATTTTAAGGTAAAAAATAATCTTGGAAATTATATTTAAGTTGCCATGATAGAGAACCTCAGTCATTGTTCTATTTCACATGACATTTAAAAATTTTCTCAGTTAGTGTAAAAGAACTGAGCAAACACATAGCATTTATAGCATTTCCCAAAATTTATAATACTTGTTTAAAAGTACATCAGTATTCATAATATAATTTAATAAATATGTTTATATTTTATGATCACATATATTTGTGAAAATAACAATAAATTGACACACAGAGTCATGTGGGAAATAAGAGTTTAAATAATTCTGCTTTTATGGGAAAATCTGTTTCACATAAAAGAAACGTTAAATTTCCACTGTAGTTCTTAATATTCGAATCAAAACAGAAAGGTTTTGAGCCAAATTAATAAGCTTTGATTTTTTTGCTTCAGATTCACTGTGACCTAGATTAATATCTAAAACTTAGATCTTTAAAATTTTCCACCAAATGTCAAGTGTCAACCCATCTTTTTTTAAAATTTTTTAAAATGTTTTATTTATTTCTGGGAGAGAGAGAGAGTGTGTGAGCAGGGGAGGATCAGAGAGAGAGGGAGACACAGAATCCGGAGCAGGCTCCAGGCTAGCTGTCAGCACAGATACCAATGCGGGGCTCGAACCCATGAACCGTGAGATCATGACCTGAGCTGAAGTCGGACGCTTAACCGACTGAGCCACTCAGGCGCCCCTAACGCATCTTTAAAATAGTATATAAAATATGTATTATAGCATAAATAAAAGGTATGTTGAATAAAAATATATTAGTTGCTAGCCTCACATTTAGTTTGCATTTCTTTTCTTCTCCTTGAATTATTCATTAACACAGCTCAAACACTCTTCTTTTTCTTCCTTTTTTCTTTTCTTTTTTTTTTTTTTTTGCTAGCATTTTTCTGAGATGCTACTCTTAATGGGCAGTTCACTTACTTACCAACATTAGAGATATAATTTCCCTAGGAATTTTTTTCCTATGAATGCTTATTAAACTCCATGAGTAAACAAACAGAATACAGTCATTTGAAAAATAAGAGTTAATTATCCAACTTACTAACTCCTTTTGGAAGAAGGCAAAGCAGTAGCCACCAAATTTCTCAATATCTTATACTGGTCTGGGACACTAGTGAAGTTTAGGTTCGGAATGTATCAGATGGTATTTCTCTTTATTACATACATGACAGGATTTTATCATCAAAACAATCAAAATGTGAGTTGCAACCAGGGTCCCAACCAGTGTATCTGGCGTCAGCACACAGCTTTTCTGCTTATCTAAACTTGGTTAGTCATGAGTATATTTATATGGGACTCCTGTATATATTATGTGGGGAAAAAAACAAAACAAAACTACATGTAAAAGGTTTCAGATTTCTGGATAGTAAGCAAAAGGTCATCCAGAAGAGGAAGCAAATAAAATCAAGCCAAAATTGATCATTTCCATTCCATCCATATTTCATTCCCATTCATAAAAGGGTTATATAAGTAATGCAAGCCTCCTTAGCATGCAGAAAATTCTGGATATCAAACCATCAAACCCCTGGTTGCAACTCTCTAAATATATGCATATATTTCTTTTTAAAAAAAAAATAGCTGTCTCTATACTGCATACACTATATATTCTTATGGGTTATTTTTTTCTGAGTGTTTTATATAAACTAGAAGAGTGAACCAAAAGTGTATATGTTATTTAAGCCAAGGACATTCCTCACCAAACTCCAAATTAATGATGAAAAAGAATGTTATTTACAGAAAGGTGCAGCTATGCAGATTTAATATTACCTTATAAATAATATAGTAAGTACAATTATTTAAAAGAGTTAGAACATAGTAAGTTGAATTTCAAGTATAGCAAATGTTAAAATAAAAATTTTGAAATCAGTCTGGTAGCACCTTATCTGCATTGGAAAAGTAATGATACTATTTTTCTTCTTCCACCCCAAAAATGCAATATTCCTATTTGAGTTTTCAGAAAGGAAACTGATACATCTCAGTAAATTTCAATTTACTTCAAACAGTTTGCTAGATACGATGCTACAAACAAGTTCATTACATTTGCAATTTTTAAACACATACACATTTCTATTAAAAGCAATGTGACCTGTAATGAAAACAGAGGCCTAGGAAAACGACCTACTTCAAAGCATTTACCCTTGAGTGTTAATTATCATGCAAAGTTAGCTATATATCTTAAAGATTAATTCTACTTAAATTGCAAATGTCATTGACTTTATGAATGCAAAGTCATACCGAAGTTCTTGCTGAAAATTGAAAATTGTAATGCATCAGTATAAATTTATTTACTTTCACCATTACGGTAAACTTATCCTAAAAGACCTACAAATAAGTTTTGACTTACTACAAAAAAGAAAGGCATAGGAAATACTTGGAGATAACTCAGAGAAAAGTTAAGTACTGAATGATGTAGCTATATGGAGACAGAGAGAAACCAACAGACTATGGATTTATCTTCTGAGATAGTTTGGGGAGAATGTACCTTGAAAGCCAATTTGAAAGAGAAAACAGACTGGCCCTATAAAAAGTTACACATTACTAGATGCTTTAAAATTTATGAAGTTATTCTTACTATACATATGTTGGCTTGCATATATGAACATTTTTGACAAGTGGATACATATCAAAACAAGTATGTAAAGTTTCCCATTAACTGTGATACAACACATACACTTATTAGTGATCATAACACCCAACTACACTGGAATTAATAATAGAAAGATGTTATGTTTTCTTTACAAAATAAGTATTTTCCAAGTAGCAATGAAATACATTCAAGAATTTGTAAAAGCTTTAGCATGCCTAATAGCTATAGTGAAATATCTTGTCATCAGCAGTGAACTAACGGTCATTTTATTTTTGAACTTAGCATGCTTTAAGCAAAAGCCTTGGCAGCTTTACCCTCTTTAAGTTTAATGGTAACTTGTAGCTGGAAGCAAGATACTACTAACTGTTAAACTCAAAAAAATTAACATCTAGCCTCTTAGCCTATATTATTAATTTTTTTAATTCCATGTCTTGCCAATTACCTAGTAGCTGTGATCAAGTAAAAAAAAAATCTTGCAAAGATAGTTCTTGAAAGATTTAGTTTCTAAATATTTAAGAAGTTTCTCCATTTTCAGGAACAGTTACATCTTATTTTTGCATAAAACATCACGATAAATACTATTTCAGTCAGAAAAAAGGGAAGTTATTTAAAATAGTCGACAAAGATAATAGTTTATATGCACAAATTCATTATAGTTGTTTTCCTATGAAATAGCTGTAAAATTTAAGAGCAAATACTTCCACACCCATATAAGTGTTTATTAATGGAAAAACAATGTATAAAAATGAATTTCTTCAAGTTATACTAAGTTTTTCACACATTACCAGCATATTAATGGGTAAAAAGTATTCAAAAAGCCAAATCCTTAGCTACTTGAGCAGAGACAATGTTTATTAGTATTACTTGATAAAAGAACATCATATTGTTTTCTATTCAGTAGAGATACTAGTTTCATTATTCGAGATGATCAGTAACCCTATGCACATTTCCAAAGAAACAAAGCATATCATATTCTTCTACAGGCTAATCCCAGATCACAAAGGAAAGAAGTGGGAGAACAAATAAGAAATGAAGAATATTTTCAAAGTAAGAATTGACAAGAGAGCATTGGTTATTAGAGGCATGAAATTTTTAAGTCACTATAGTTATTTACATCATTATGAGGTTTGTACCTAGAAGATATCACTTACTGCAAAAGCATTAACAATGCTTTATGTTTTCCATCATTATTAATAAGAGATCTGAAAAAAATTAAGGATTCTATTATATGATTTATACAAAAACAAGTTGCTCAGTATAAAGACAAAATGTACACCAGAATTATGTATTATATATATAAGTAAAAAAACAATATAGAAAATCAAAGTCATTATTCCATGATAGGACTCTAGTAATTCTCAAGTTAAAGAGTAAAAACAAATAAACTTTTAAAAAATATATATATATTTTAATCAATAG
>NW_027528612.1:209839-280282 GCF_008692635.1 Crocuta crocuta
AAAACAGTTATGTCAAACAAGCCACTTTAATTATGACACACCGTGCAATTACACTCTTGAAAGTAATCAAAACATTTTTTAAAGTTCAGCAAAAATAGAAGTTATGAAAAAAACAAGTAAAAGTATGGAAGAATAATAAAATAAAATTAAGAATTCATTGCACAGACTCATTAGAAACAAAATAGGAAATAATCAGTAAACTCAAAACACATCAGTAAATATTATCCTACTTGAGTAAGAAAGAGAAAATGGAGAGAAAAAGAAAACAGTCCCCAAAGTTTATAAGATAATATAAAATACATAAAATCTATGCCCTCAGAGTCCTAGAAGGAAAAGAGAAAAAGTGTGGGGCTGAGAGAGTACTAGAAAAGATAATGGCTAACAATTCACATGTTTTATGAAAGTCATAAGCAAACGGTCTCAAGAAACAGTGCAAATCACAAACAGGAAAAAAATCACCAAAATCCTCATGATGACATAAACTAATCAAATTGCAGTAAAATAAAAACAAGAAAAAATGTATCATGAAATAAGAAACAATGATTTTATTGACTGATGATTCTCATATGAAAACATGGAAGTTAGAAGAAAATGGCACATTTTTCTTCAAATATTAAAAGAAAGGAGCTACCCTGTTAGGATTCTATGTCCAAATTTATCTATATATTGATCAATCAATCAAAAAGGGGAAGAATGAAAGGGAAAATACATTGTTATTGCATGAAAATCGCAGCTGCTCCTCCTAAGTCCCCAGTTTCACCCTCTGTGGTTTCAGTTACACACGGTCCACAAGCAGATGACCCTCCTTCTGACAGATTATCAGAAGGTAAACAGCAGGCGAGCCCTGCGTCACTTGCCTCACTTCATCTCATCACACAGGCCTTTAACCCTCTCACAGCATCACAGAAAGGATGAGGACGCTACAATAAGATATTTTGAGAGAAAGACCACATCCATGGAACTTATTACACTATATTTTTGCAATCATTCTATTTTATTATTAGTTCCATTATTAATCTCTTAACTGTGGCTAATTTAGAAATTAAACTTTATCATAGCTATGTATGTATATGAAAAAAATAATCTATATAGGGCTAGGTATTTATGTGGGGTTTCAGGCATCCACTGGGAGTCATCCACAGAGAAAAGGCAGTGACTGTATCTGTATATTTTCGTAACTAGAGCAACCACAAAAAGAATAAAAATGCACACTAATATATATTCAAAAGCACTATAGACACATCAAAATGAATTGTAAAACAGGTTCAATTAGCTCATGGAAAGACAAGAAAAAAATTTTTTAAAGAAACAAGATATAGAGGGAAGAGAAGACGTATAACAAATGTCAAGCTCAGAGGCGCCTGGGTGGCTCAGTCGGTTGAGCGTCAGACTTTGGCCCAGGTCATGATCTCACAGTTCATGGGTTTGGGCCTCTGCCTCAGGCTCTGTGCTGACAACTTGGAACCTGGAGCCTGCTTCAGATTCTGTGCCTCCCTCTCTTCCTGCCTCTCCCCCACTCATGCTCTGTCTGTCAAAAATAAATAAACGTTAAAAATAATGTTTAAAAATAAATGTGAAGCTCAAACATGTCAATAATTTTTTTTTTTAAATTACAGTTTATTTTTGAGACAGAGAGAGACGGAGCATGAGTGGGGGAGGGGCAGAGAGAGAGGGAGACACAGAATCCGAAACAGGCTCCAGGCTCTGAGCTGTCAGCACAGAGCCTGATGCGGGGCTGGAACCCACGAACTGCGAGATCTGACCTGAGCCAAAGTTGGACGCTTAACAGACTGAGCCACCCAGGCGCCCCTGTCAATAGTTACTTTAAATGTCAACTGTCAAAACAGACCATTCAAAAGACTGAGATTGAGAGAAAGTATAAACAAAATTAAATGACCAAAATAATGAAGGCCTTGAAAGAGCAACCAAAATGGCAGCACTAGAGGTCCCTGAGCTCCTCTCCTCCCACAGATGTTCCAAATGTAGTTACACAGGAAGGAATTCCCTCTGAAAGAGAGCCAGATCCTGGCTGATTGACTCCCACATCTCATTTGAGGAGACAATATCCACATCAAAAGGTAGGAAAATCTGAGACCCACTCTTGCCATAAACCCCACCTCCACACGGTGCCACACAACCAGCGGGCACCTATCACTCCTGTCTTCTTCCTGCGGAGCAAAGGATTTGGACTGTTTATCTAACATTCCAACATAAGACTGTCACCAGAGGGATAGGCTCCCAAACACCCACTTCTGCAAGGTAATGGGGGTTGTATCCCCAAGACCACAAAACTATAGGATGCAAAGAAACAATTCTGGACAAGCCTGAGAGTACTTGCTGCGGCCATCTTCCCAGGTCTGTGCGGAGGGAGCTGGCAAAATCCCCCGTCTCCAGCTTTGCCTGAAAGAAGTTTATCTGCACTGAAAAAGCTGCTTCCTGTGACTCCTAATTTAGATGGCACTATGGGTCTGCCATGATTGTCCCCAGAGATCACAAAAGCCTGCAGAAAACTCTCCCGGTCTCCCTCCAGCTCTAAAAAGAATAATAAAACCCCTTTAAAATGTGACTTTTCACACCTACATATTGGAAAATGATTACCAGCATACTCAGCTAACACCTCCATTATATAATATAATTATTGTTTTTTTATAGTAGTAACATTTAAGATGTACTTTCTCAGCAACTTTCAAGTATATAATACAGTATTATTAGCTATAATCACCATGCTTCACTTTAGATATCCAGAACTTATCCCATTTTATAATTGAAAGTTTGTATCCTTTGACCGCCATTTCCTCATTTCCCCCACCAAGCCCTAGCCCCTGATAACCACCATTCTACTCTCCGTTTTTACAAGTTTGGCTTTTACAGATTGCACATATAAGTGATATCATCAAATAGTACTTATCCTTTTCTGACTTATTTAGTAACAAGCCTTCAACTTTTATACACCTGTTGCAAATGGTAGAATTATTTCTTTGTTATGGCTGAATAATATTCCATTGTGTATATACATTACATCTTCTTTACCCATTCATCCATTCTGACAAACAAGTAGGTTGTTTCTGTTATCTTGGCTGTTGTGAATAATGTTGCAATAAACATGAGAGTGTATCTATCTGTCCTATATCTTACTTTCATTTTTTAAAATATATGCCCAGAATTAGGATTGTTGGATCATATAGCAAATAGTTCTTTTTAATGGATTAGAAACCTCTATATATACACATATATATGATAGATAGATAGATAGATAGATAGATGTAGATAGATATCGAGATCGATATAGATAGAGATGATATAGATCCATCCAGAGGAAAAGGGGAAAAAAGCTCATTTTTAATTTGTTTTGGTTGGCTGAGAAAGCATTAGAGAGGAGGTAACATTGTATTTCCTGATGCTAGAAGAAGGATTTGAATCTTCAGAATAAAAGGATATCTTCACTGTTAGATATATCTTAATTTTAAAATATATGACTAAATAATTTATCCATTTATCTTTCTTTATTTAAATGTTTATTTATTTTTGAGACACAGAGAGACAGAGCTTGAGGCGAGGAGGGGCAGAGAGAGGGAGACACAGAATCCGAAGCAGGCTCCAGACTCTGAGCTGTCAGCACAGAACCCAATGCAGGGCTGGGACCCATGAAGTGTGAGATCATGACCTGAGCGAAGTCAGACGCTCAACTGACTGAGCCACCCAGGTACCCCATAATTTATCTTTCTATTGCTTAAAGATAATTAACCTGTTTTTCATTTGTTATAAAATCCAGTACTCTCTCTCTATTTTTTGTTAAACCCATAGCTTTAAAAATGAAGGAAATTAGTTTAAGAAAAGGAAGGTGATGAGCATAAAAGCACCATTCAACTCCTAGACAATGGACTAAATATGTATATTTTATGAAAAAAATGGCCCTAGGACACATAGGTTCTTTTTTTACCAAGAACTGAAAAAAAAATCATTAAAGAATTGACCTCTCTGTTTTCCAAAGACTTCTTGTTATCAATCCCATTGTTTTCCAAAGACTTAACTTGATCAAAATATAAAGGAAAATGCAAATGATTTTTCTAAACTTTAAAATATTTAGAAATAAATCATTCACATATTTTGGATATAGTGTCAAGTTATTTGCTAATAAACCCAATAATAGCAAGTCACTGATTACACATTTATAGGATAATACAAAGGAGAAAAACAAAAATAAATGAAAACAAAAGTATATTCTAAGACAGGAAACTGTTTTGCATTTGCAATAGCAACAAAAGATTCATTGCTCAATTAAATTTAAAGATATGCTAGTGAAATATACTCAGGTATGAGTGAGTTTTACTGTTGGATTAGCATGGTCTCAGGATCTTTAGAGAATTCTTTTGTTCTTGAACATATATTGGTCTAATTCAGTTTATGACATTTCTGAATATACCGTCTATGCATCAAGGCCTGGGAAGAGTGTTAGTTACTATTGCAATGAAAACAATATTCATGTTGGGATAAAATCTGTGAGATTTAAATTCCTTTGACACAGATAGGGATTTGTTGGAGTAGGATTTTTATTTTACCTCCCTTACAATTATATACATCAAGCAAAATGATAAAATGGAGTATTAAAATATTGAGAAATGGTTTAACTTAGAATATCTTGGTGATTGAGTTCAATATTTCTGTTACATGGACAAAATAGTTCGATGAATTTTTTAATAAAATAATTTATCGGGGCGCCTGGGTGGCTTAGTCGGTTAAGCGTCCGACTTTTGCTTAGGTCATGATCTCGCGGTTCGTGGGTTCGAGCCCCGCGTCCGGCTCTGTGCTGACTGCCAGCTCAGAGCCTGGAGCCTGTTTCAGTCTGTGACTCCCTCTCTCTCTCTGACCCTCCCCTGCGCACGCTGTCTCTCTCTCTCCTAGAAATAAATAAAACATTAAAAAAAAAGAATTTATCAACAGTTTTATAGTATTTTAAGCTTTATATTCATTATTAAAGAAACTTGATTATCCTCAGGTGAAATGATAACTTTTTCAATTAAATTAAAGATGAAAAATCTTTGTATAATGCTATAGTTGATTTGAGAAAATTCACAGGCTATGACAGTTCTTTCATATTTTTCTATTAATGTCTCAATAAAAGGAATTTATAGCATTTCTTTAGTCCACAGATATGATATTGAATTCCTACCTTTATTTTTGTTTTTCCTTTATTTATCTCTTATAGCTAAATTTTGTCAGTACAATCCTTAATATTGAAAAGAAAACATCAAAGGTTTAAATTTTTTTTTTAAATGTTTTTTATTTATTTATTTCTAGGAGAGAGAGAGACAGCGTGAGCAGGGGAGGGTCAGAGAGAGAGGGAGTCACAGACTGAAACAGGCTCCAGGCTCTGAGCTGGCTGTCAGCACAGAGCCCGACGCGGGGCTCGAACCCACGAACCGCGAGATCATGACCTGAGCGAAAGTCGGACGCTCAACCGACGAAGCCACCCGGGCGCCCCCAAAGACATCACAGGTTTAAAAGCTATCAGCCTCATTGATCTTACATGATTATATTTATCATCTATCATATTACTGAAAGAGAATAACATACTGCTGAAAATATGTGAAAATACTTGGCTATTATCTTCTGAACATAAAATTAATTTGTTACACTTCAGTTTAAATAATTATTGGCATAAATTATATTAACCGGACGTTTGTCTAGACTTAAATATTTGCCAAATTATATTTTTCAAGTATATTCAATGTGTTTATGTTATTAATGCACTTGTGTTATTTCTCATATATGGATAAAAAGATCAGTGATACATTATTTTTCAGTATACATTTGTTAACAATTTCCTTGATAAGTTTCTATTCAGATTATACATTGTTATTCAGGATTTGCAAGAAGAAAGAAGTAATGAGTTTTACACTATCAATGACTATAAAATGGCCTATTTTATTCATAGGCGATACTTCTATTTAATGGAATATCAGTAGAAGATCTTGACAATTTGTTAAATAAACTCATTTTGTGATGACATGTAGGGTATTGACCCAAGGGTAAAATATATTACTGTGGGTTAAGCCGTTGGCTTTAGAGTCAAGACAGGCTAACTACTAGCTCTGAGATCATGAGTAAATCACGCAAAACCTCCCAACTTTAGTTTTATCATGTTTTTTAGAGGGTTTTAAAATATTTTTTGGTCTTGTGTGTGGCATATAAAATGCAATTAATAATAGGTAGGTACAAAAAATAATAGGTAGTTACCAAGAGCATCACCAAACACAACATATTATATAAACATCTAATTTTGTGGGTGATTGGATTAATATGATAAAGAACTCCAACAGGATTTTGAATGGATGTAAAGGGACCATTAGTTCTCCAAATTGGCATCAATCAACATCACTGTGGGTTTTGAAAAGCAGAGATTGTTATGTCCCAACTCAAGAGTATCTAAATTCATAATCTCTCCTGTTGACATTGCCTTGTAAATATCTTTGAGGTGTTTTGAAGTGGAGCGTTGCTAAACATTTCTTTCTTACAATGGTCTCATTTGAACTGCGTAATAAATTTTCCCAATGACCTCATATTATTTATTCTAGAAAATTAGAGAATGAATCTTTAACTTTGCCTTAAGAAAAGGCTTACACTTAGCTCTTAATTTACACTTAATTTTACACTTAGTTAAGCTTAACAAAGGAAAACCAAATGGATGGTGTGTGAAGTTTTAAAGGATCTCACTGTTCTAACTGCATGAAGGGAGGCATTTTAATGGCAGGGAGTCTGAAAACTGATCTAAGGCCTATAATATTTGCACAATAGTAATAATCATGGCAGTTTATTAATTGTCATTCTTATTACAATGACAAGAATATGGGGACAAATTGGGAAAGCAGAAAAAGCCAAAAATTTTAGTATTTGAGTTATTTTTATTTTTTTAATGTTTGTTTATTTTTGAAAGGGGGAAGGGCAGAGAGAGAGAGAGAGAGAGAGAATCCCAAGCAAGCTCCATGGTGTCAGCACAGAGCCTGATGAGGGGCTTGAATTCATGAACTGTGAGATCATGACCTGAGCCAGAATGGAGTGCAACACTCCTTCTGTAGCACATAGCTCTCTAGGAAATTAAATAAAAATAAGGTATTTGCTTTCCACAGAAATTTAAGCTACCTAAAATTAACAGAAAAAATAATTAGAGATGCATCTAGTGATTACAACAGGTTCTACTGTAGTGGTTTCCATTCTTGGCTTTGTACTGAAATTGTATGAGGTGCTTTCAGAAATTATCTGGTCCCTGATGTGGGAAGCAAAGGCAGAAGAAAATGTAGACAAAATTAAATTACCTTATAACCTGCAGTCCGTTGACAAATACTTGAGGCAGGTGAGTAAAACATTCCTCCAGGAACTCCCTACTGTCTAAATGCTAATGTTTTGCCAGAGGGTAAAAACAACTTTAGGTAGGCTTCCAGGATCCTTTAGCATATGAAAATCCTTTTGTAACTTTCCCCCTGACTTTACTTTCTCCAACTCCCAAGCATATAATCAGTCTCTCCCTACCATCTAGGGGTGGCTCTTCTTGCCCAGGGTCCTGTCTCTGTGCTGTAAAAAGACCATCCTTTTGCACAAAGACATCTCAAAAATTTCTTGGCTTTTGGCTCCAGATTCCCACCACAATTCCAAAAACCACACCAGTCCCTACATCAGATCAACTATTTGAAGCACAGAATAAACATCAGTATTATTTTATTTTATTTTAATTGCTAATACAGTAAAAATAACTTTGTGTGTGTACAGGCCTATGAATTGTATAACACATGCACAGTTTGGTTAAACTAAAACCACAGTGAGGGTAGAAAAGAGTTCCATCATCCCCAAAACTACTACTTTGTGTTATCCCTCTGGAGTAACATCTTTCTCCACCCTTAATTCCTGGTAATCACTGATCTGTTCTCTCTCTGTTTCTAGTTCTTTCTTTTCAGGATGTCATATAAGTGGAATCATGCAGTATGCAACCTTTAAAGCAAATTTCATTCACTCAGGAAAGAAATGGTAAACTCATTCTTATTTCACAGTTGAGTCTTCTACTCTAATCTGCTTGTTACTGTCTGTTTTTCTGACACCATGCATAACTGTGAAATTTACTATATCAAGGTTTAATTACCGCATTCTGTAGGTGACACAAGGTGGACTCGATTACTCCACCTTAGCTAGAATCTACTATGGTAGAACTCTTCCCTAAGGAATGCGGTGAAAGCCTCTAGACAAGGGAAGGCAACCTGGCTATGTGTGGGACATTTCTCATGACTCTGTAACATAGACCACACATTCAGATTTTATGTTCCCACATATGGAAGACAAAGGAACAAAAACTGTACAAAATCACCCCACCCCCACCGTTGCACTTGGGACACAGCCTTTTGGGTCTTAGCCCACTGAGCCTGTGCTGCTATGAATAAAATTGCTTCCTGGAAAGAAAAGTCTTGGTGTCCTGACTCTCTGTGTGTGACTCACCACTACATTTTGTGAGGGTTCATCCAGTATGTGGAAAAAGTATTTCACCTCCCTTTTTGCTGGGGTAGAAACATCAGAGCACCAGGAGAGGTGATCTGGCCTGACTCCAATGGACTGCTTGTTTCATAGGAGACTAGTCCCTCTTGTGCCCACTGTGAGGGCCCTGGACACAAAAATAAACCTGGTGAGGCCCAGGAACTAGCTCAGGGAGTGCCACCCATCAGACTGGTAAGAACCCAGGTTCATTTGGGTAGATCTTCTCCTAAGAGCAGAAGGGGAGCCTGATCACCTCCCACCTCTAAGGCAATGGGCACTGGGCAGTAGGTTGGAGTTGCTGAGTTACTGTGTGTGAATGAGACGGATAGTGGAAAGTTTCCAACCTGACCAGTAGGCCGAATGAGTGTTGAGTCCCGAACCATGGTTCATATAGCTTAGGGCAGCATCAGACTTCCTCAGGGCTTGACACTAAACCTACTAATGCTAAGAGGTGCCTGAAATATCTCTAAGAGGAAAGTGGATGGATGATGAAGCAAGTTTGTGTCCTCTCCAAATTAATCCTTCCTTTTCCCCTTTTTCCTCTCTTGTGCATGAAAGTTATCCATTAGAAGGAGGAAATGGGTGGAATGTAGAGTAAACTAACTCCCCTAGAGTGTATGTTGAGGAATTTCAAAAAGGGATAGTCAGGAGTTTGTGGTGTGAAATTAACTCCCAGAAAGCACCAGACATTCTTTGAAATTGATTGGCCATTGGGGTAGGCTTGCCTTCCAAGGTTTCACTTGATAAGGAACTAGTTAGCTGAGTATTCAGGGTCATTGTTGGGGATCCAGGAAATCCTGACCAGTTTCCTTACTTTATCTGTTGATAAGACCTGTTCCTATCCCAGCCACCTTGGCTAAAAGTCTCTATTAATGAGAACTGTAAAGTTATGAAGGCTCATGTCACAGCTTCCTCCAAATACCATCCAAACACTGAAAAACCCATAGTGTTGGGAGAGCCCGAGAGGACCCCATTGCCATATGCCCCACTGTATCCCTCACTGTCACCTAGACCTCTAGCCGCCCTGGCTGCTGAAACCTCAGCACAGCCTGCCCCTAGTTTGGGGGACTTGTCAACTCTAGCACCTCTGGTCTCTATAGATGTGACCAGCTTATCTTATCTAGACCACAGGTCCTAACCCCATACACACCTGCTGCAAGGTTACTGGAAGATCCAGCCAGTAGAGACAGTCCCTCCCTACAGTAGGGGAGACCTACCAGTGCCACTGAGGGAAACTAGGGGACCCATCTGTAATGATCAGGAAGGTCCGATCCGAGGTGGCCAGACTTGACCACTACAGACCTTCTAAATTGGAAACACTACATTTCCTCCTACACAGAGATGTCCCAGGCTATGTTTGAACTAATGTAGTCCATAATTCAAACCCCTAAGCCTACCTAGATGGACTGCCACCAACTCCTCCTGACCCTCTTCAGCACAGAAGAACATCACTGAATTACCCAGGCAGCCCTAAAATGGTTAGAGGAGAATGTCCCAGCTGGGAAAGACACCCAGGCTTATACTTGGACTCACTACCCTGAGGAGGAGCCCAAATGAGACCCAAATGACTCAAGTGTAGATGGAGGGCTCTGAAGGACTGAATAGTATCAAGAAGCCATTTTAATGACATGGAGGAAGGGGGGTGGGAAGGCCATAAATATGAGTAAAACATCAAAAGTGTTCTAGGGACCCGAGGAAAGCCCGAGCCAGTTCTATGAGAGACTATGTGAGGCATTTTGTCTCTACACCTCTTTTGACCCAGAGGCACCCATTAACCAGTGGATGGTCAGTGTACTTTTGTAGGTCAGGTCCAAGGGGACATCCAGTGCAAGCTGCGAAAGCTGTGGGTTTTGCCGGCATGAATGCCAGTCAGTTGCTGGAAGTTGGAACTAAGGTGTTTGTCAACCATAACCAGGCAGTGCAGAGGGAAGAACTCTGGAAGATACAGAAAAAGGCCAACTTCTTAGCTGCTGCCTTGGTGGAACAGTCCGAATGCTCCCAGGAAGATGCCCCACAGGGATAGGGCCAGTGCCAAAAAGGGGATGGCAGGCAGTATCATCTCACCCAGGACCAAAGTTAGGACAGAACCAGTGTGCTCACTGACATCAGGGGGGCCACTGGAAAAATGACCTCCCCCTATGACTGGGTGATTCTCAGCAGGGCCCCAGGCAGAAAGAAAGAGGCCATGTGGCCCACGGCTAGTACCAACCAGCATCATGGCCTCAGAGGTCCCCTGAAGATGATTCTGTGGGGCTAACTACCATGGAGGACTATGAGGATGACTAGGACAGACCGGGCTCTATGTTGTTAGGCCTCCAAGAGTCTATGATCTGAATGAATGTGCAGGGTTGACCCATCGAGTTCATAGTAGATACTGGGGCAGAACATTCAGTGGTGACCCAACCTGTGAGGCCCTTCTCACAGGGACAAGTCACCACTGTGGGGGCCAGGGGCAATCTGACATGCCATCCCTTCTTGCTGCCTCAGCAATGAAATTTGGGAGACCATGAAGTCATCCATGAATTCCTGTATCTCATCAACTGCCCTGTGGCTTTAATGTGCCAGGACCTGTTGGGAAAGCTGAAGGCCCAGATAATTGTCAACTGCCACAGACAAGCTGCTCTGACCCTATGAAAGTCGAAGCCAAGATTATGACTATCACAATTCCCCAAGAGGTGGTGCCTGTACAGTCTCATGGAGGAGCCACAGAGGGACCTGAGCTGCCCTTCAGAGTACCAGGGGTGTGGACTGAGGACAACCCACCAGGACTGGCCCAGAACAAATATCTTGTAATTGTAGAACTAAACCCAAGGGCAGCCCCATCCACCGAAATCCATATTTCATCCCTCGTAAGACACAGATGGGGATACAGAAGCACCTGGAGAGACTTCTAAAATGGGGATTCTCTGACCCTGTCAGTTATCTTGGAATATGCCTCTCCTGCCAGCCCAGGAGCTGGGCACTGATGACTACCAGCCAGGCCAAGACCTGCATGCAATAAACCAGGATGCCTTCACCCTGCATCCAGTTGTCCCGAACTCATACACTCTCTTGGGTCTTATCCCCACCAAAGCTACCTTCTTCACATGTCTAGACCTCAAGGATGCCTTCTACTGCATCTGCCTGTCCCCCCCAAAGTCAACCAATCTTCACCTTCCAGGAGGAGAATCCTGAAAATGGTAACAAGGTCCAGTTAACTTGGACCAGATTTCTTCAGGGGTTCAAAAATTCCCCAACTATTTTTTATACTGCATTAAGCCTCAGACCTAAGAGCTTTCCCAGTGGATCAACATGCCTGTGTCTTGCTTCAGTATGTAGATGACTTACTGCTAGCTGGAAGGTCTTAGGATGATTGCACAGAAGGGACTTGGCAGCTCCTTTACCCCTCTATGGGAAACTGGCTATAATGTCTCAAGGAAAAAAGCCCAAAGCTGTTAAAAGAAAGTTAAACACCTTGGCTTCTACCTCTCTTAGGGGCAGCACCAACTTGGCCTATAGAGAAAACAAGGCCATTTGTTCCATCCCAGTCCTGTCGCCCTGACCTCAGGGTCAAGAGTTTCTCATGGCTGCAGGTTTCTGTTGAATGTAGACACCTAACTTCTTACCTTGGCAAAATCCCTTTATGAGGCCACAAGACAGGGAGAATGGGAATCTCTGTTATGGGAACAAGTACAGCAAAGGGCCTTTAAAGAGATCAAATGGGCCCTTGCCAATGTGCCTGGTCTGGGACTCCCAGAAACATTCAAGTCCTTCTTGTATGTTCATGAATGTACTGGCATCACAGTGGGAGTCCTAACCCAGATGCTGGGGTCATGGCATCACCCAGTGGCATATCCCTCCAAGCAGCTTGACTCTGTGACTTACAGCCATGGCATTCTCAGTGCCTGACGCTGATGAGTTAACTATGGGACAAGAATTGACAGTCCAAGTGCCACATTCAGTATTGATATTAATGGAATAAAAGGGACAATACTGGCTAATCAACAGCTGGAAATATCAGATATCAGGTAATGCTATGTGAAAACCTGAGCATCCATCTAGAAGTAGTGCAAACCCTAAATCCTCCAATCCTACTGCCTGTCAGGCCAGATCAACCAGATTATGATTGCATGGAAGTCATGGATGAGGTGTTCTCCAGCCAACCAGACTTGAGGGACCAGCCCCTCAAGGACCCTGATGATGAGTAAGTATTTCACCAACAGCAGCAGTTTTGTGAAAGAGGGAGAAGGCCTTGCAGGGTTCTCCGTGATGACTCTGAATTCTATTACTGAGGCACAGGAAGTGGTCCAACTTCTTCTAAAAGAAATCATTCCTCAATCTGGGATTCTTATTACTATGAGATCAGATAATGGGCCAGCATTCGAGGCTGAGGTGGTGCAGCTGGTGGCAAAGGGGTTAAAGATCACCTGGAAGTTCTCGCAGCAAACCGACCCCAGAACTCCGGGAAGGTAGAATGAATGAACTATACTCTGAAGCTGCAATTAAGTAAACTATGTCAGGAAACTCACCTACACTGGGACCAACTGTTGCCAATGACTTTGTTAAGAATCAGGTGTAGCCCCACTAAGCAGATGGGGTTCTCCCCTTATGAAATTCTTTATTGGCACCCTCCCCACATTCACAGGGGTGTAAGGACGGATTTAAATGACATAGGTAATCTAACCCCAAGGCAACAGATGCCAGCCCTTGGCTCTGTCCTAACCACCTTACACCACTGGGTTAGGGAGCAATTATCTGTGAGTCTGACCACAGATGCTCACCCCTGAAAACCAGGAGATGTTGTATGGATGAAGGAGTGGAATGTTGAACCCCTAAAACTTCTCTGGAGGGAGCTTTTCACTGTCATTTTGTGCACCCCTACTGCAGTAAAGGTAGCCAAAGTGGGTCCCTGCATTCACCACATCAGAGTGAAGCCAACATCCCAGAACTGGGAATGCATTCATGATCCATTAGTGCAAGCTGCAAGCTGGCTATTCAGAAGAAGTAATCTGCAATTCCAGAGGCTCTGGGAGACTGCAGTCTTGCTTTAGTCACTCCGGAAGCTGACTAATCTATGTACGGCAGAAGCTTGAGGAATCTGTGGTCCAGTGGAACAAAAAGACTGTCCTTATTTTCCATATATATTTCCTTACTGTGATGCACTGCCACCCCTTGGGTCATGCCTTGCCTCTCTAAAGGCTGCCCTGGCTGCCTGGAAGTGTGGTGAGAGGTTTCTGTTAGCACTCACCTACCATTTGAGGATAGGATCCCTTATGGTATTGGTTGTTTCTAATCTGGACCCCTTCTGTAGACCTAGATCTCACATCATGTGACCCATGTATTCACATAAGCAGATCAGGCCAGGGAGTCACTTGCACCTTACTATACCATACCCACTTCTCATGTCAAGGAAAAGTCCTGGGGACCTGCAGTCACAATAAGACCACCTATTCTATCTGTCAATGGGAGAGTCAATACACTTGTCTTGACCCACAACATTCCCACAGTAAAGACTGGTTAGAAGTCTGATCCTACCAATAAGGGAAGGGCCTTGGTCAGCTGGACACAAATTACTAACACAAACGAATGGTGTCAATGCTGTTTGACATATGTGCAGTTATCGGTATGAGCCCAGCAGCATCTGTCATAAAAAAAAAAAAAAGGGCACTTGTCATAGAGGGCCCAAGGACTCTTGATATACCATGCAGAGGCTTAGATCAGGAATGAGAATACTGACTCAGTGACAAATACATATGTGAGGAAAACAATTTATGTGTCTATACACCTTTTTATGCCACAGCAGGAGCTGTGTTTCACGGGCTACTTGGAAAAAAGAAGGCACAATAGTGCTCCTTCAGAAGGCAGCTGCTACATTGGGTTGTCAATAAAAGGCCTACTCTCCTGTTAATTTTACCATCATTAACCTGGAAGATTCCAAATGGAAATGGGGCACACCCAAATTGGTCTTCAGATCCATGGGTGAGTCAGAGACCCAGGGACTGTGCTGTATTTCAAGAGTCACTACTGCCCATCCAAACAAATCCCATTAAATTTTCCACTTTTTCTATGAAGAAGTAAGAAGTAGCCCCCCTCCAATTTCAGTCCCAGCAAGGAACTTGTTTCTAGACCTAACAGAGACTATAGACCAGACTCTGAAGATCTCTTTTTGCTATGTATGCAGGGAAACCAACATGGGGGTCAATGGCCAGGGGAGGCTACAGAATGAGATCCCTGTAAACCTTATAATGAAACAGAATACTCCAGTACTACTACCAGGGTTTGGCTCCTCAAAACTTTAATTATTGGGAAAAATTGCTTTGCCCAATGGGGAAAAACATTCACCATCTCTGTTGGAAGCTTAATATGCCGAGGCCAAAGATTTTATAACTCAACCACCCAGGAAATCCAATGGTGGGGGTCCCTAGATCACCTTGAGCCAGATCCCCACCCCGTGTCTTTCTCTCATCTCCATGAGGTCTGGGACAATGTCGATGCAGCCAACAAGTGGTGGGCCCTATGTGGACTGTACTGGAAATGTGGAAGAACAGCCTATACAGTACTTCCCTCAGGCTTATCAGGGTCATGTGTGCTGGGAACTATTTGCCCATCTTTTTCCTTGCTCCTAGTTGCCAAAGGAGAACATTTGGGACTCCAGGTGTAGTGTATGGAGAGAGGAAAGACTCAAAGGAAACGACATGCTCTGCAAATTGTCAATTGGATGATGATGAATAGCCTCCTGTAAAATAATCCAATACTACAGCTCTGCCACCTGGGCAGAGGATGGGTCCTAGGGCTACCGCATTCTTATTTACATGATAAACCACATAATCAGACAGCAAGCAGTTGTAGAAATTATAACCAATGAAACTGCCAGACCTCTTAACTTACTGAGCTAAGCAGCAGACCAAAATGCTCAATGCTATCTATCAAAATTGCTTGGCCTTAGATTACTTGCTTGTTTTTGAGGGAGGAGTTTGTAGAAAGTTTCACCTGAGCAACTGCTGCCGACAGATAGGTGATGAAGGAAAAGCCATAGAAGAGATCACAGATTAAATGAGAAAGGTTCCTTATGTCCCTGGGGAAAGATTGGGACCCTGGGGAATTATTTGGAGTCTAGTTTACAATTCTTGAGGGATTCAAAATCCTTATAGGTGTTATCTTCTTGATTTTGGGAGCTTGCATAATTCTAGCTCCCCTCTTTATACAGTCTGTCTCCAGCCTCATTGAGGTAATGGTTGAAAGGTAATGCCCACACGTGTGATGATGGTATGGAAATATAAACCTCTAAACCAAGGTGATGCTCTTTGACCCAAAATAGGGGGTCCAACCATCAAAGAGGGAGAATGTGGTAGAACTCCTCCCTAAGGAATGTGGTGAAAACCTCAAGACAAGGGAAAGCAACCTGACTATATGCATGTGAACGACTTTCCTCATCGATCTATATCATAGACCGTACATTCAGACTGTATGTTACCACATATGGGAGACAAAGGAGTAAAAATTGTACAAAAGGCAACCCTGTGCTGCGCTAAGGGCTCAGAATTTTGGGTCTTAGCCTGCTGAGCCCATGCTAGCATGAATAAAGCTGCTTTCTGGAAAGAAAAGCCTCAGTGTCCTGACTCTCTGTGTGTGACTCACTGCTATATTGCCCTCTCCCCGAGCTTGGCAGTATGCTTTACACTTCAATACAAAAGCAGGATTAATAAATACAGTTCTAGGGCATCCAAATTTATGCAAAATGTGGAATAAATGGGGGAGAAAATATTAAATTAGGCATTGTTACAATTCAACAATTCAGTGTTTTTCAAAGTTGAATTTAGCTAGCTACATCAAAAGCCACATGGGGTATTTATTTAGAGCACAGGTTACCAGGACAAAACCTGATAAACAAAATCAGTATCTCTGGAAATTGGGTCTGGATATCTCAATATAAAAGATACCTAGATAATACCTAGATACCTAAATTTTGCAGAACAAAGACTTAATGTGGATATAGGAATGATTCAAATCCAAGTTCAGACTCTATCATCTTCCCATTATTGCATAAATCACATAATCTCTCTTACTTTCACATGTGAAATTCAGGTCAACAAGCCAATCAATATTTCTTACTGTATATGATTAACACACATTGTAATTCATTATTAACACAACTATTAATTAGTTGTTCTTAATTAGTATTTATTAGTATTTATTTATACATACATTTCTATAAAATACACAGAGCTCTAAAACTTGTAATATCATACATGAATAAAAACAGAGTATCTTCAGGAACTTATATTCTAGAGAGTGAAGTGAAGTAATAAGCATATTAAACTAGAATTCTTTTTTAGAATCCTAAGACATGATAAATAACATGGAAAAATAAATATCAGGATAATGGGGACTGAGAGGGAATTGTATGTGATAGAAGACTATGAAGTTAAGAAGAGTGGTTAAGATAGTCCCCACTATACACATGTATTTTTTAACAGATTTGGAGGTGGTGAGGGAGCAAACCAAGGGAATAACTTGAAGAGGGCATTCCAAGTATTTCATAACTCCATGGATATGCCATGCTTCAGAAAGACCAATGGGAGTGTGTGTATAATAGTCATAAACTAGGGAGATTGAATTTCTGGATAAAATGGGGGAGGCAGTAATCCAGGAGGATCAAACTTCATGCTTCCAGATCTCCTTAACTAGAAATTCAGCAATTTCGATGTTTATTTGCTATTTACAAGACTTTGTTAAACTCCTCCCTGTTGATATTTTATAAATGTGTGCTGCTTTTTTAAGTAAAAATTGTATCTTTCCATATTTGACTATCCTTAACATATGTGTTTCAAAATCCTGGTTAGATTGATATGTAAAATGAGTTTTCTCTAGAAAACTTAGAAATTACTATCTAATTGCTGAATGTATTGTTTTTGTTTGTTTGTTTTACCACCGGGTTTCTTCATGAGTTTGACATTTCTTTTTTTCAAGTTCATTTAAAATATTTTCTTTGAAAGGTGAGAGATTGTTAGTTTTCTTAGTCTTTCTCTCTCCTTCTAGCTTCCATCCTCACTGTCTAGTGATTTTTGTTTCTGAGCTCACACAAAAGCACCAGGTTTTTTTCTTTAATCTTTTATTTAGTTTTGAGAGAGAGAGAGAGAGATAACATGAGCAGGGGAGGGGCAGAGAGAGAGGGAGATACAGAATCTGAAGCAGGTTCCAGGCTCTGAGCTAACCATCAGCACAGATCCCGACGTGGGGCTTGAACTCATGAACCATGAGATCATGACCGAGTTGAAGTTGATGCTTAACCGACTGAGCCACTTAGGCGCCCCAAAAGCACCAGGTTTTAAATCTCCAGTCAGTAATATTTTCTATGACTAACATTGAGAATATGTCTGATCTCATCATAAATTCAGTGGGTTTGTGACTCACCCCTGAAAGCCATATGACATTACTGTCCCCTGCTTCCTTTTCCCTGACCCTTCAGATAGAGACACATCCCATTTGGCATATGTACAGATAGATATTCTTTTCTGCCTCCCTAACCTTTCAGGAGCTCTTCCAGAAATCCATCTTAACTAAGTCTAGCTGGTACCATGTAACCATGTGTGTTAAAAAAAATTTACTATTTCTATTTTATTTTTATTTTTTCCCAATTTTATTGAGTAGTAACTGACTATATCACTGTATAAGTTTAAGGCATACAGCATAATGGTTTTATTTATATAGGTTGTGACATAACAACCACAACAGGTTCATCATCCATCTCCTCATATAGATACAGTAAAAGAAAAGAATAAAATATAAGGGGAAATTTTTTCTCCTTATGATGAGAACTCTTAGGATTTACTCCCTTAACAAGTTTCCTGTAGATCAAATACCAGTGCTAGCTGTAGTCATCACGCTATATATTATCACTCATCCCTATCACTTATCTATCTTATAAATGGAAGTTTATAACTTTTGACCACCTTCTTCCAATCCCCCCCTTCTCCCACACCCCTACCTCTAGTAACCACAAGTCTGATCTCTTTTTCTGTGAGTGTGTTTTTGATTACACTGTATGCAAGATCATAAAGTATTTGTCTTTCTCTGACAGATTTATTTCACTTTGCATAGTAACTTCAAGTGCCATCTATATTATTACAAATAGTAGGATTTCCTCATTTTTTGTAGCTGAATAATATTCTGTTGTGTGCGTGCGTGTGTGTGTGTGTGTGTGTGTTATTTATCCTTCCATCCATAAATAGACATTTACATTGTTCCCATGTCTTGGCTACTATAAATAATGCTGTCATGAACAGGGAATTTCAGATATCTTTCTGAGTTAGTGTTTTTGTTACCGTTGGATATATTCCCAGAAGTAGAATTGCTAGATCACATGGTAGTTTTATTTTTAATTTATTGAGGAATCTTCATACAGCTTTCCATTGTAGCCCCACCAATTTACAATCTCACCAACAGTGTTCGCTTTTCTCCACATACAGGGTTTGCTATCTCTTGTCTTTTGTAATGGTCATTGTGACATTCATAAAGTAAAAACTGTTGGTTCTTTTTTTTTTTTTTTTTTAATTTCCTTCCATATTTTCTGTTATTTAGCAACTCTTCTCAATGTGAATGAGAGAAAACAAAAGGAGACGAGACCTNCCTCGTTCTGGACTTGGAAAACAGAAAGTTCATGGCTTCAACCCAGCTCATTGTTAAGCATTTCTGTTCCATTTCTGGTTCACAGAGACATTCCTTTTTTACTTTGTACCAGCAATGTCTTTTGCTTTTCAGATTTCATAAAACATATTTTTTACTCTTACTAGTTAAAAAATAAGTACATTTTGAAGCATAAACTACTATACTAACTTGATAAATTAATCATATCACGGTTTCAAGAATATTTTTTTCCTATTTCTTACGCTTTTTACAAGGTGGAGTCTTTTTGGTGTGCTAAAAAGTTCACTCCTTTCTCCTGGCAGCTCAGGATGGGCACACTGGCACAAAAGAGGACTTTAATCTTTCTCTAGTTGTCTGCCACTCAGGAAAGGAAAACTCAATATGACTGGTAAAACTAGAGTTTTTTTATTAGCAAGTTGAAGCTTATGAATTTGCATTATTTTATCTGGTGCTGTTTGCTATTCAATGCAAACATAGGACTACACTTATGGGATTTTTAAAATTAAATTTTGGCTCTGGAGTCAGAAAGTAAAAATATGAACTAAACTTAAATGCCAATGAAAGTGAGAAAAAAAGCCAAAATATTTTTAATAGGGAATCTCTTCCTAGAAATATAGAAGAGAAAAAATATTTAGTACAATAGCTAACAAGAGTTAAAATAAAAATAAAAGGAAAACAATGTAAAAACATCACTATCTTTTAAATGACAATAATAATATTTAGGCATTCTATTATCAAATGGGTGTCAGATACCTAGGTAAATATTGGTGTATTATTACTCTGGGGTGATATTAAGGCCTTGCTAGGTTATATTATTTTCAACATGTTAGATATCCCTTTCTATCAAGATGTTCCATTCCCTAGTCTTTTGATGTTATCACAGGCCACACGGCATTTTGATTTGGCCTAATTTGCTTCCCTCTTCCTTAGCCCCACCAAAGTTCGAGGGAGAAGCTGCTCTATCAGAGTGGCTCCCTGAGTTAAGAGCCAAAGAAACCTACTGTGGCCATGTTATATGAGCAACGAATAGCAGGGCACTGTGGCTGGAGTAGAGGGAATAAAGTGGGAAGAGAATGAAGTGGTGTCAGGGGGGTAACAAGAGCGAGTTTATGCATAGCCTTGTAAACTGTAAATTTATTTGCTTTTTACTTTGGTTGAAGTGGGAAGTCATTTCTGTATCTTGAACTGAGTAACAACACAATCAGATTTATATTTTTAAAGGATTATTCATACTACTGTGTTGGAGACAGATTCTAAGAGAACACCGGGAAGGAGTTGTCTAGGAAAGAGATGATGAGGCTTGGACCAGGGAAGTGACAGTGGAGAGATGAGACATAGTCAGATTCTAGATGAGTTTTGTAAATAAAGTTAACAGAATTTTTTTCTGAATTACATGTGAGTTATAAAAAAAGTAACTTGAAACCTACCTCCGATGTGCATGCTTTCATAATGTTCACTAATGACCTCCACGTGACTAAATTCAATGGAATTCATGTTTCTTATTTTATATTACCTTATATAAGCTTCTATCAACACTTGTCAACTCTTTTACTGAAGCACTTTCTTACAGAGATTTCTGTGCACCCCACTCCCCAGCTCTTCTTCCTTTTTCCCTGGATGTCTTTTGTTTCTTTCTCAGGCTCATTTTCCTTTTCTCCAACATAAATTTTGAAATTCATTAAACTACATGTGTGCTCACTTACCAGCTTTACATTGAGTATTTTCCCTGAGGAATTTTATCCCCAAACACGTCTTTGAAGGCTATTTATTTACAGAAATTCCTGATCTCATATCCACTGCTTACTCCTCTCTATTCTCCAGATTCATACAGTAAAAGTCTATTTGGAACAACTCTTTTTTTTTTTTTTTAACATAGAAGTGCCTTGCCTTAAAAACCAATACATCAAAAACAAAATTGTGATTTTCTTTTTCCCTTCACCTTATCAAATTGGAAGACTTCCAATTCAGTGCAACACCATCCATGCAGGTGAGCCAGCCAGAAAAATGTCTGCCTTCCTACCACCTTCCTCTTCCTCACCACTTACTACTTAAGTGAAATCTAATCCATAAACCATACATGTGATTTCTCCATATCCACTGCCAATATGCCTCCTCCGCTACAACATAACCAATACCTAGACTACTCCAATAACTTTAAGCAAACTCTCAAAATCCAATGAAGTCTTTATGGGTCAATAATGCTTATATATTTTCAAGTGAAATTATTTTATTATTAACTATCTTTTTAAATGCTTTATTTTTTTCCTAAGTTTAGAAGCCAGTGTCCCATAGGGTATGACCAAATCCATGACTTCATCCCCATCTTCATTCAAACCTCCCTCACCATCACCTTCACACTTGAGGCCCCATAACACACGACTTTTAGCAATCTGACTGCACCTTTTATTTCCAACAGCAAGGATTTTAGACATTCTATTTCCTTTGCCTGAATTACACTGTTTATCTACAAATCTCACATGATTCAAATTTCAAGTGTTATTTACAGGTAGAAAGTTATGCTCTCTGCATAGTTTAACACCACCTCCAAGCTTACTTTATTTACTGAATTATCTGAATAATATTTTGTCTACCTTAATAGATTATACAGTTTTGGTCACCGTTATACTCTTATTCTGAGCATGGTACCTATGCAAAGTAAATATTTATTGAATTAATTAATGCAGTTTATATCACTATACGTCATAGGAAATCATAATCTCTTCCCCAAACTTTCAACAAATATCACCTGTGCATATCAGATTGAGTTAATTCCACAAAACACTTACACATACACAAAAGGAAGACTTACTTAAAACCAGGCTCTAAAGATAAGGATTTAAAATGAAACAAAACTTTTGTCATTGAGAGAAGAATGTTAGGTGGAAATTTTGAAAAATAAATGGCCAGTGCTCTTGTTAACTGTAACATTAATAGGCAATGCATAAATTTATTATTTATAAATAAAGATTAAATGATATTTATTTTCCAATCCAGAAGTCATTAGAAACAATGTCTATCCAAACGAATGTTAATTATGTATCTTTAAATTTATCTGTGGTGAGGCACCTGGGTGGCTCAGTCGGTGAAGAGTCCCACTTCAGCTCAGGTCACTATCTTATGGTTTGTGGGTTTGAGCCCCACATCAGGCTCTGTACTGACAGCTAGCTCAGAGCCTGGAGCCTGTCTTCGGGTTCTGCGTCTCCCTCTCTCTCTGACCCTCCCCTGCTCATGCTGTCTCTATCTCTCTCTCAAAAATAAATAAAACATTAAAAAAATAAATTTATCTGTGGAAAATAAAATGAATTTCATGTGGAAAATAAAAATGTTTCAGAGTCTCCAGATCATTATTATAAGTTCAAGTTACTTTATTCTTTGGTTTAGCATCACTGTGAGAAGAAAGAAGGCTATTTAATTAGATTATCACACTCCATTAAATTGGTGATTTTTAAAGAAAATGCCAAAATTGTAAATGAGAAAATCAAATCACATCATCAATTTGATAAATATAATTATATGCCATACGATTTATTTGAGGAAATTTCCTTGAACTAGAGTTGGCACACCAAAAACAAAACAAAAAAGGAAAAGGCCAGATGATACTTTATAATTATTGAAATAAAATGGTCAATGTCCATTATATCCCTCACACATCATCTTTCTCATTACCTTTCATCAGGTCAATTGAGAAGTTCAGAATTACATTTCAAACTTAATTGAAAATGCTGAGCTCTAAATGAGAAACAGATAATTGGGGCTGCATATATATTAAATAGGAAAGCATATCAAGGTCTTTAATATCATTAATTTAGAGTACTAAATTTAAAATGAGAACTAAAAATCACAGAGAAATATGTTAAATGTTTATTGAATATATAGCTTTCATTCTGATACAAACCGCTCTCTGTTTCTTAGTCCCCAAAATATCTGTGATGTACACTGTTTTTGGAAAGAGTATGTGACTGCATGTTTTTAGCATTGAATCCTTGCAGGATTTCTCCAGCTTGGATATGAGCAAAGCCCAGATTCAGGTAGGAGCTGAAATATCCCTCTGCATATAATGTCTAAAGGGAACAATTTTGTTCCATGTATTTTTGGTACTTGGTTTGTTTTGATGAGTTTCTCACATCCCAGTGAATTCTAGCCTTTGTTCTGGCATATGAAGGATGCATGAAATCTCAGTGTCTTAAAACTACCTCATTTCAAGTTCATAGCAAGGCTTCTTGAAGTAGAGATAATTAATCAATGTCAGGTAAATAAATAACACAAATAAATTAACCAATATAAATTATTTTGAAATTCCAAAAATGATCTTACCAACACCATACTATTAAATATTTGTCATTGATTTTACTACACTGAAATCATGGATTTGTTGATGAAATTCTTAAACGCAAAATTCACAGTAGCAAGAAAGGAAATAAGAAATTTGAGTTTGATCATAAATGGTGTTTAAAATTAAACATAACTGAAGAATGAGAAAAACTGGAGCTTTTTAAAAAATAGATTTATTCTTTTTCAATGATCTTAAGGAAATACCATATTATAGCAGAAATGGAAAAAATGTCTAATGCTGATAATGGTTTAAAGGCATGAGGGTGCCATCTTGGCAAGTTTGAAAACCATTTTGAATTAATTATTTTATTTATTAATTTATGTTTTTTTTGTTTTTGAAAACCATTCTTAATTTAAATGAATTAACCAAAAATAGTATTTGCTAAAGCACATCAACTCAGACTTTCAAAAATGTGTAAGAAGTATATGAATCTATTAAATTTGGGGTTCTATCTTGGGTCATACTGTGCCAAATAAAATCCAACCAGAGAAGATTTAAGATGGCGGAGAAGTAGGGAGACCCTGGGCTTTCCTCATACTTCAAACACAGCTATATCGAGGTCAGATTGGTTGGAACAACCAGGAAATTGATCTGTGGCATGCCAAAAGGAACTTCACAGCTGGAGGGAGGCAGCTTGGCAGGTGCGAGGTGCATGGATGTGAATTGGGGGAGACAAGAATGGTGGCAGCATGGAGACGAGGTAAGCCTTGCCATGGAGACACAAAGCAGGGAGAGAGAAAAGTATCGAGATAGTGCAGCACTGAGTTAGTACAAGAGGAAAACCACTCTGGACCACAGACTGGGAAGCGGGAAGTACTGAGTATCTTGGTTCTTTTTTGCAAACAGCTTTTGGAGCTCAAACTCTGAGGTTTTGGAAGTGCACAACTTTCTCTGGAATGGAGCTGAGGTGCATCCTTCTGGGGAGGAGGGGGACCCCAAAATGCATAGTGGTATAGAGATCTTCAGGATCCACTGGAAAAGAACAGTCACCTTCCTGGAGTACTATGGGAAGAGGATTTATTACTTTCCCAAGGACAAAAGATCCTGCAGATGCCAACCAAAAGCCTTTTATCAGCAGGGCAGAGTTACTCTACTCCAGAGGAGGAGAGCAGATCCATGATATGCTGGGTCCTTTAAGACATTGGGTTTTGAATCCCAGTCACATGCCAAAAGATAATGTAGAAGAGTTGTGGCACAGGGCAAGCTGACTTCCCTCACTGCCTGAACAGCAGGGGTTGATATCCCTGGGAAGGGATTAGAGATTGTGGTGCTGCCATTTCCATCCCCAAGTCCCAACATGGTGGGGCTTCAGAGAACAACACAGCAGCCCTCAGTGGAGGTGGGGTCTGCTTACACCAAACCCTGCCCCTCTGTGCCTGACAACAGCTTACTACTTAGGCAAGACTGATTCTGAGCCAATGCAGCTGGCCTCTCCTCTAGAAAAGCACAGCCAACCCCCCCCAAGCAGACAACTCTTTTTTTTTCTTTTTTTCCCCCTCCTTTTTCTTTTCTTCTTTTGAAATCAGGCTCATAGTTCCTTATTTGTTTTGTTTCATTTTGTTCTCTCTCTCCCTCTTACTCTCAGATCAGGACTTTAATGCTTTTCTTTTTTCTTCTTTTTTCTCCTCAATTTCTTCCCTTTCTTTTTAATTTTTTTTTCAATCAGCCTTATAGTTTTTAATTCTCTGGATTTTTTTGGTTCCCTTTCCTTTTATTTTTTTGAGGGGATCAGCTCCCCCCCCCCTTTTTTTCCCAGAGTTACTTCAACAAACAANGCACCCCCAAGCAGACAACTCTTTTTTTTTCTTTTTTTCCCCCTCCTTTTTCTTTTCTTCTTTTGAAATCAGGCTCATAGTTCCTTATTTGTTTTGTTTCATTTTGTTCTCTCTCTCCCTCTTACTCTCAGATCAGGACTTTAATGCTTTTCTTTTTTCTTCTTTTTTCTCCTCAATTTCTTCCCTTTCTTTTTAATTTTTTTTTCAATCAGCCTTATAGTTTTTAATTCTCTGGATTTTTTTGGTTCCCTTTCCTTTTATTTTTTTGAGGGGATCAGCTCCCCCCCCCTTTTTTTCCCAAAGTTACTTCAACAAACAAACCAAAGCACATCTACTTACAGGTCCAGGCACTTCACCATTGTAAGCAAGTAGGAGCTCTAAAGAGGACTGACTGGTGGGAAAGAGCAGTAAAAACACAACAGCAGAGTGCACACAGGATACACCAGAAACACTTCCCGAAATGCCAGGTCTGGGACAGTATATGGTCCCTTTTTAATACAACAGTACTCTCAGATGCAGGAAATAGAACAAGTTTTAACATATGCAAAAGACAGAAACTTAGCCAAAGTGACAAGATAGAGGAATTCTCCCCAAAAGAAAGGTCAAGAAGAAATCACAGACAGGGACTTGCTCAAAATAGATATAAGAAATATATCTGAACAAGAATTTAGAAGAACAGTTATACAACTACTAGCTGGGCTTGAAGAAAGCATAGAAGAATCAGAGAAGGCCACGCTGCAGAGATCAAAGACCTATGAACTAGTAAGGATGATTTAAAAAAATCCTATGACTGAGTTGAAAAATAAACTAGATACACTAACAATGAGGATTGGAGAAGCAGAGGAGAGAATAGGTGAAATATAAGATAAATTTTTGAAAATAATGAAGGTGAAAAAAAAAAGAAAGGAAAATACTAGGTCACAAGGGGAGACATAGAGAACTAAGTTATTCCAAGAAATGAAAAAACATTCATATCATAGGAGTCCTAGAAGAAGCGTGAGAAAAGTGACAGNCATCCTATGACTGAGTTAAAAAATAAACTATACACTAACAATGAGGATTGGAGAAGCAGAGGAGAGAATAGGTGAAATATAAGATAAATTTTTGAAAATAATGAAGGTGAAAAAAAAAGAAAGGAAAATACTAGGTCACAAGGGGAGACATAGAGAACTAAGTTATTCCAAGAAATGAAACAACATTCATATCATAGGAGTCCTAGAAGAAGCGTGAGAAAAGTGACAGAAGGTTTATTTGAACAAATTCTAGCTGAAAATTTCCTTAATCTAGGGAAGGAAATAGTCATCCACATCTAAAAGGCACAGAGAACTTCCTTCAAAGTAAACAAAACTGGTCAACACCATGACATATCATAATGAAATTTGCAAAATACAAAGATAAAGAGAAACCATGTTTTGTCCATCAAAATATGCCATACCAGAAGGAAGTGGCAGAAAATATTCAATGTGCTGACTAGGAAAAATGTGCAGCCAAGAATTCTCTATCCAGGAAGGCTGTCAATCAAAATTGAAGGAGAAATAAAAGCTTTCCTAGACAAATAAATCTAAAGGAGTTCATGACTACACATCAGCTCTGCAAGAAATTTTAAGGGGTACCCTCTAAGTGGAGGCAAAAAGAAAAAAAAGACCAAAATCACAAAGACTACAAAAGGACCAGAGAAAATCACCAGAAACACCAACTCTACAGACAACACAATGGCACTAAATTCATATCATTCAATAATCACTCTGAATGTAAATTTACTGAATGTTCCAATCAAAAGACATAGGGTCTCAGAATACATAAAAAATAAAACAACAAAACCACAAGATCCATCTATAATGCTGTCTATAAGAATTCATTTTAGACCTAACGGCAACTGCAGATTGAATGTGAGGGGATGGAGAACCATCTATCATGCTAATGGAGATCAAAAGAAAGCTAGAGTAGCCATACTTATATCAGAAAAACTATATTTTAAAACAAAGACTGTAACAAGAGATGAAGAAGGCATTATATCATAATTAAGGGGTCTTTCAATCAAGACAATCTAACAATTATAAATATTTATGTCCCCAGCTTGATGACACCAAAATATATAAATCATTTCATCACAAATATAAAGAAACTCATTGATAAAAATACCATAATAGTAGGAGATTTCAACACCCCACTTGCAGCACTGGACAAATCATCTAAGCAGAAAACCAATAAGGATACAATGACTTTCTATGACACACTGGAATAGATGGACTTAACAGATGTATTGAGAACATTTAATCCTAAAGCAGCAGAATATACATTCTTCTTGAGAAAACATGGAAATTTTCCAGAAAAGATCACATGCTGGGTCACAAATCAGCCCTCAAGAGGTACAAAAAGACTGAGACCATACCATGCATATTTTCATATCACAATGCTATGAAACTTGAAATCAACCATCAGAAAAAAATGGAAATCCCTCAGATACATGAAGGTTAAAAAACATTCTACTAAAGAATGAAAGGGTTAACCAGCGCATAAAAGAAGAAATTAAAAATATACATGGTCACAAATGAAAATGAAAGCACAACAGTGTAAACCCTCTGTGTTACAGCAAAGGCAGTCTTAGGAGGAAAGTACATTGCAATTCAGGCCTATCTCAAGATGCAAAAAAGGTCCCGAATATATGTCTTAACCTTCTACCTAAAGAAGCTGGAAAAGGAGCAGCAAATAAAGCCAAAGCCAGCAGAAGAAGGACAGTAATAAATATTAGAGCAGAAATAAATGATATAGAAACAAACAAAAACCAGTAGAATAGATCAATGAAACTAAAAGCTGATTTTTGAAAGAATAAATAAAATTGATAAATCATCCCTAGCCAGGCTTATCAAAAAGAAAAGAGAGAGAACAAAATAATAAAATCACAAATGAAAGTGGAGAGATCACAACCAACGCAAAAGAATACAAGCAACTATAAGAAAATACTATAAAAATTATATGCCAACAAACTGAACAATCTGGAAGAAATGGACAATTTTCTAGACACTCACACACTACCAAAACCCATACAAGAAGAAAGAAAATTCGAATAGGCCCATAACCAGCAAAGATTGTATCAGCTATCAAAAACCTCCCAAGAAATAAGAATCCTAGGCTAGATGGCTTCCCAAGGGTATTCTACTAGACATTTAAAGAAGAGTTTATACCTATTCTTCTCAAACTGTTCCGAAAAATAGAAATGGGGGAAAAAAACAAAACAAAACCTTCTAAACTCATTCTCTGAAGCCATTATTATCTTGGTTCCAAAACCAAAAGCCCCACTGAAAATGAGAATTACAGGTCAATATCCCTGATGAACCTGTATGCAAAAATTCTCAACAAGATACTATGAAATAAAATTGAACAGTACTTTAAAAGAATTATTCACTATGATCAAGTGGGATTTATCCCTGGGCTGAAGAGCTGGTTCAATATTCACAAATCAATCAATGCGATACATTGCATTAACAAAAAAAATTAAGAACCATATAATCCTTTCAGTAGATGCAGAAAAAGTATTTGACACAATACAGCATATTTTCTTGGTAAAAATCCCTCAACGAATTAGGGATATAAGGCACATTCCCGAACACCATAAAATCCATATATGAAAGGTCCACAGCTAATATCATCCTCAATGGGAAAAAGAAACTGAAAGCTTTCCCCCTAAGGTCAGGAACACAACAGGGGTGCCCATTCTCATCAATGTTGTCCAACATAGTGCTGGAAGTCTTAGCCTCAGCAATCAGACAACAAAAGGGGATATAAGACATTGGCAAAAAAAAGTCAAATTTTCACTCTTTACAGATGACATGATACTCTACATAGAAAACCTGAGAGACACCACAAGTAAACTGCTAGAACAGATGTGTGGATTCAGCAAAGTCACAGAACATAAAATCAACATACAGAAGTTGGTTGCATTTCTACACATCAAATAATGAAGCATCAAAAAGAGAAATCAAGAAGTCAATCTCATTTACAACTGCACCAAAAACCATGATACCTAGAAATAAACCTAACCAAAGAAGTAAAAGATCTGTATGCTAAAAACTATAGAAAACTTAGGAAAGAAATTGAAGACAAAGAAATGGAATAACATTCCATGCTCATGGATTTGAAGAATAAGTATTGTTTGAAATGTCTATTTACCCAAAGCAATCTACACATTCAGTGTAATCCCTATCAAAATAACACTAGCGGTCTTCACAGAGCTAGAACACACACTCCTATAATTTGTATGGAACAAGAAAAGACCCCAAATAGTCAAAGTATTGTTGAAAAAGAAAACCAAAGCTGGAGGCATCACAATTCTGGACTTTTAGCTGTATTACAAAGCTGTAATCATCAAGACTGCATGATACTACAACAAAAACAGACACATAAATCAATGGCACAGAATAGAGAACACATAAGTGGACCCACAAATGTATGGCCAACTAATCTTCAACAAAGCAGGAAAGGGTATCCAATGGAAAAAAGGCAGCCACTTCAGGAAATAGTGCTGGGAAAATTGGACAGCAACATGCAGAAGGAGGAAAGTGGACCACTTTCTTACATCATACACAAAAATAAATTCAAAATTGATGAAAGACCTAAATGTGAGACAGGATACCATCAAAATCCTAGAGAAGGAAATAGACAGTAATCTCTTTGACCTCTACTGCAGCAACTTTGTACTAGCTATATCTCCAGGGACAAATGAAATAAAAACAAAAATGAACTATTGGAACATCATCAAGATAAAAAACTTCTGCACAGAGAAGGAAACAGTCAACAAAACTAAAAGGCAACCTATGGAATGGTAGAAGAGATTTCCAATGATATATCTCATAAAGTATTAGTATCCAAAAATCTATAAATAACATCAAATTCAACACCCAAAGAATAATCCAGGGAAGAAGTGGACA
This sequence comes from Crocuta crocuta, assembly GCF_008692635.1. Taxonomy (NCBI): domain Eukaryota; kingdom Metazoa; phylum Chordata; class Mammalia; order Carnivora; family Hyaenidae; genus Crocuta; species Crocuta crocuta. Next base: position 240,019 of record NW_027528612.1, read on the forward strand.
GAAGACATTAATTGACACTTTTCCAAAGAAGACATCCTGATGGCTAACAGACACACAAAAAGTTTCTCAACATCAGTCATCAACAGAGGAATATAAATCAAAACCATAAAGAGATATCACCTCACACCTGCAGAATGGCTGAAGTTAACAACTCAGAAAACAACAGATGTTGCAAGCATGCAGAGAAAAGGGAACATTTTTGTACTTTTGATGGAAATGCAAACTGGTACAGCCACTCTGGAAAGTAGTATGGAGGTGCCTTGAAAAATTAAAAATAGAACTACTCTATGACCCAGCAATTGCACTACTAGGTATTTATCCAAACGATATAAAAATGCTGATTGGAAGGGGCACAAGCATCCCAATGTCTATAGAAGCACTTACAACAAGATTGAAATATGGAAAAAACCCAAAAGTCCATTGTGTGATGAATAGATAATGAAGATGTGGTGTGTATATGTATATATACATATGCATGTATATGTTTTAATGAGTAAGCAGTTAAGCAAACTGTAGTACATCTATATCAAGGAATACTATTCAGCAATTAAAATAAAAAATGAATTGATACATGTAACATCTGGATGAATCTCTAAGGAGATTCACTGTTTAAAAATGCCATCACTAAATAACAACCATATATACATATACACATACACAGATGAACAAAGGGAAGGGAGGGAAAAATAAAATAAAGACAGAGAGGGAGGCAAACCTAAGAGAATCTTAAATACAAGAATAAACTGAGGGTTGCTGGAAGTGAGGTGGGTGGGGGATGGCTAAATGGGTGATGAGTATTAAGGAGGGCACTTCTTGGGATGAGCACTTGGTGTTATATATAAATGATGAATCACTAGGTTCTACCCCTGAAACCAATACTGCACTGTATCTTAACTAACTTGAATTTAAATAAATAAAGTTTACAAATACAAATGAAAACAACCAGTGATTTCTAGGTGAACATATTAGCTTTATTGCATGCAAAGCAACTGCACACGTACTTGGAATATAACTCCAGTACCCCAAAATAGTGTTTTATTATAAACTTAAGGGAGTACATATAAAATTATTCATTATGAGCAAAAAAGGTTTATAACAAAGATGCAGAGAAGTTTCAATATTAATTTCAATGCAATCTACCATATTAACAGGCTAAAGAAGAAAATACACACGTTCATATCAATCTATGCTGAAAAGCAACAGATAAAACTCACTACCAGTTCATGATAAAACTCTAAGAAAAAATATTAATAAAGAAAATCTTCAAAAAATCTTCAGCTTATAGGGGCGCCTGGGTGGCTCAGTCGGTTAAGCGTCCGACTTTCGCTTAGGTCATGATCTCGCGGTTCGTGGGTTCGAGCCCCGCGTCGGGCTCTGTGCTGATTGCCAGCTCAGAGCCTGGAGCCTGTTTCAGTCTGTGACTCCCTCTCTCTCTGACCCTCCCCTGCTTGCACTGTCTGTCTCTCTCTCCTAGAATTAAATAAAACATTAAAAAAAATTAAAAAAAAATCTTCAGCTTATATAATATTTAGTGATAAAGGACTGAATGTATTCCTGCTAAGATCAGAAACAAGGCAAATTATTCAATCTCACTATTCTTAATTAATATAGTGTTAGGAGTTCTAGTTAGTACAATAAGGCAAGTTAGAAAATAAAATTTGTAGATCTCAGAAACAAAGAAAATACTTGACCCTGCTTATTGATGAAATGTTTATCTACATAGAAATCACCAAAGAATATATAAGAGCAACGTCTAAAATAAGTGAGTTTAAAAAGGTTGGGTGTTGCAAGATGACATCCAAAAATCACATGTATTTCTATATACTAGAAAGAAATATTTGGACAATGAAATTATAAGTACAGTACAATTTGCAATCACTTAAAAAAGATAAAATGTTAAGTGTAAGTCTAACAAAACATGTACAGGAAATGTAGTTCTGGGCATTTATCCCAGAGAAATTAAGACTTATTTTCACAGAAAGCCTCTGTTGAATGCTTATAGCAGCTTTATTCATAATAGCCCCAAACTGGAAACAATTCAGAAGAGTTTCAATGAGTAATTGGTTAAACAAACTGTAGTTCATCTATATCAAGGAATACTACTCGACAATTAAAATTTAAAAAAAAATTATCGATATCGATACATGTAACAGCCAGATGAATCTCCTGGGAATTACACTGTTTAAAAAAAGCCATCACTAAATACAAAACATATGATTCCATTTACCCTATCATTTTTGAAATACCAATTACTGAACTGGAGAGCAGATTAGTGCTCTCCAGGCATTAACAATGGGATGAGGGTAGGAAAGATGTGGTATGACCATTAAAGGGCAATGTAAGGGATCCTTGCATTATAGGAATACTCAGTATTTTGACTGTATTGATGTGAATATTCTGGTTGTGATAAGGTACTAAAGTTTTACAAGAAGTTCCAAGTGGGGGTAATTGGTAAAGAGTACATGGGATCTCTGGGCCACCTGGGTGGCTCAACTGATTAAGCATCCATAATCTCACTCACAGTTCATGGGCTGGAGCCCCACACAGGGATCTGAACTGACAGTGTGATTCAGTGACAGTGTTTTCTGTCTGTCTGACTGTCTGTCTCTCTCTTTGCCCCTCTCTCACTTGCACTCTCTCCTTCGAAAATAACTGAATTAGGGGCACCTAGGTGGCTCAGTCGGGTAAGCATCAGACTTTGGCTCAAGTCATGAACTTGTAGTTCATGAGTTTGAGTCCCATGTCAGGCTCTGTGCTGACAGCTTAGAGTCTGGAGCCTGCTTCAGATTCTGTGTCTCCCTTTCCCTCTGTTCCTCCCAGGTTCACACTCCGTCTCTCTCTCTCTCTTTCAAAAATAAATAAAGATTGAAAAAAATTAAAAAATAAATGAACAAAAAGAGTACACAGGATCTCTATTATTTCTTAAAACCACATGTAAATTCATAATTATATAAAACGTTTTATAATAATTTAAAAAACGAGTGTGATACTTCTCTAAGATTTGACTAGGCTTTATTTCATCTATGTATTTTCCCCAAATTGAATAAATTAGATTATATGTATGAATCCTAGTGTTGTCTCTGTCTCTCTGTTTGTGTTTATGTGTATGTATACAAAGACACATATGTATATGTATATGTTTATATACATACAGATACATACATATATACATACCTACAAGGTTAGATTAGAAAAAGTGGTCCTATACCCACTTGTTCAGTCAAGCACCTTTAACTGGCATGTATGTCTACTGCCCTGAAGTCACCATGTGATGAAAAAGTCTGAACTAGCCCAAGTACAAAATAGCATACACGAATCCTCAAGCCTACATGAAAGGAGAAAGAGGTGATGAAACGGTGACATGTTTCAGCTCCAAGCCATTGTCTGTAATCCCACAGGAGATCCTAAACTAGAACAGACTACTGAGTCCTTACTGAATTCCTGATTCACAGAAAATCTAGAAGATAATAAAATGATCTACATATTTACACTTAACATGCATTTGTAAAATTACATGGTATTTTTAATGTATTCTTCACTAGATTCTGTGAATTTGAGGCTAACAGCACACATTAATACTAGATATATCTTTTTTATCTCCAGACCTATACTTTTGTAACTCAATGATCAGTATAGACTTGATACTCCATTAACATGTGATGAATATTCTCACGAATAGTTTTATCTTTAATATGATTGTGTTTTCAATATCATTTACTTATGTTCACTTTAAAATTTGTTCAACTACACAGAAGGGAAAGATTTTTGGTGTATATGAAATCAATAGTCAAAAGTGAGTGTAAGAAGAGTTACAATTATAAAAATCATATATTTTCCATCTTAACCAAAAGTTTTAAAGAAATAATTTCAGATGCATATATAGAGGCAAGAAAAAACAGGATCAATGGATCATATGCAGCAGGTGGTATAGACAGATGTCTATGGCACTCTCCTATCTTTTTACACTGTGAAATCATGTTTCCATACTGTTTCTGTCTGATTGATTAATTCTCTATAATCAGTCAGAAGCTGCATGGGTTCTTCTTTTGGGAAATTTTGTTAGTTGTCAACCTCTTGAAAAACAGTGATTTTATCAACAAAAGCTTTGTCTAATAAAATGTTTACTACCTAGCATTTCATTAAAAAGTATGTTAATGTCAAAGCCCCCGGTGGCTCATTTGGTTAAGCATCTGACTCTTGATCTCAACTCGGATCATGATCTCACAGTTGGTGAATTTGATCCCCATATCGGTCTATGCGCTGATAGTACAGTGTTTCCTTAGCATTCTGTCTCTCCTTCTCTCTGTCCCTTCCCTACTTGTTCTCTCTCTCTCTTTTTCTCTCAAAATAAATAAATAAATAAACTTTTAAAAAAAGTATGTTAATGTCAATTTTAGAAGTGTATTGCTTGTTTTTTATAGCCATTTTTACACGGCCATCAGTAGATTAATAGTCATTACCTTCAAGATTTCACCTGAGCCTGTGTAAACACTAAATTTGTAAACAGTATCTTGAAATTTCTTTACAAAGATAAGACCTAGAATGTTATTGAGGCTAGTGAGAGATATAGAAATAACAAGTAAGAGAAATTCGATTTAAAATATTACTAGTACAAAGTGGTTTAAGAGAGAAAAGCTAATGATTAACTCTTTTTGGAATGCTCTTTTATTTTTTTTTAATTGCAGGAAGGAAATAAATATGGTCATGAATCAAAAGGTCATGGATGCCTGCAAACTGCAGAGAGAGAGGAAGATGAGAGCAGGGTAGGAGGACCACAGGCTCATGTTGCCCTATGAACACAACTAGGTAACTATCAAATAATCCTATGTACCCCATAAATCAATCTGGAGACTGTCAGAAAAACTCCAGAGCTAAAGGTAGAGAAGAGGCCACATGGAAGAAGGTAGGAAGTGTGGAGACATGGCTTTTGTGAGAAATGGATTATAGCCCCTATGGTAGGGAGAGACCCTTGATTGCAAAGGGTGAGATTTGATAAACTAGCACACCAAGCAGTACATGGGGAAAATAAATCCCTGTTGCAATTGCTTTGGAATTTCAGAAGGCTCAAATTCCATGAGTTCTTGCAAATAGTGAGACTTGAAGCCTAGAATTTTAAAGGTTAGAGAGCTTGGCTCTGGGAGAGATCAGAGGACATCAGGGCAGCTCTTGGAGAAAACAGAGGGCAAACAGCTCAGGCGCATATAGTATGGAAACAAGAATCTGAAGAGTACCTGGAACAAAGAGTGGAGAGGTTAGTTGCTCACTTAAGAGTATGTTCCAGAGAGGCAGGATTCACAGAGAGACCACTCTGGAACAAAGGATTTAGCCAATGCCATTTCCTTCCCTCATCCCTCAGCATAAGTACAGAACCACCTCCTCTGGAACCAGAGGAGGGCTGACACTTGCTGCCTAACTTACTTGCACCAAGCTCTGTCTCTGTACTGGGGAAGACTCACCCGTCCTGTCATTCTGTGTTAGTCCCAGCATGTTGGGCCCTCTCCTCCAGAAGACCAGACCAAACCCCTGCCCCATACCATGTCTTCTTTCTACCTGACAGTTTTGAGAGGCCTTGGTTTCAGTGACAGTGGCACCAGGTCTTGTCTCCCAAGCAGATCAGAGCACATCTAGTTGAAAGTAGCTACATTCAGGCCAGAGACCACACACTGCCCAGAAGAAGCAAAGTGAGCCTTTGCAGACTGCTGGCCTGAAGGATAAAGTAGGCATGACAAAACAGCAGAGAACACACAGCACATAGTGGAGACACAACTGGAAGCACCAGGCCCTGGATAATACAGGACACTACACTGCAGGGCACTATATGAGCTCTTCTTCATAAAGTCATTATCCTAAAAAAACAGAGACATAAATGACTTTCCTAACACAGAAACGAGTACAGAGAGTTAACAAAATACAAAGACAAAGGAATTGGTTCCAAATGAAATGAAAGAATAAGGTCATGGCCAGAGTTCTAAGCAAAACAGATATAACTAACACGCTTGAAGGAGAATATAAAACAATGACCTTAAGGGATCCTCACTGGACTTGAGAAAAGAGTGGAGGTCATCAATGAGACCATTAACACAGGTAAAGGATGAACATAGCTGAGAGAAAAGGCTAAATAAATAAATGAAAAACACACCTGACAGAATGAATGGTAGGATGAAAGAAGTACAAAACAAACTGATAATCTAGAATTCAGAACAATGGAAAGTGACCAAGCTGAACAAAAGAGAGAAAAAAAATAATTACGCAAAATGAGAACAGCCCTATGGAAATTAGTGACTCCATAATACATAATAACATTTGTATTATAGGAGTCCCAGAGAAAGGAGAGAGAAAAGGGGGCAGGGAATTTATTTGAAGAAATAAGAACTGTCAACTTGCCTAATCTGGGAAAGGAAACACATATCTAGATCCATTAGGCACAGAGAACCCCCAAGAAAACTAACAGCAAAACCACACCAAGACGTATTGTAATTAAAATGGCAAAATACAGTGATAAAGAAAAAAATAAGCATTGAGACAAAAGAAGACAATTACATACAATGGAAACCCCCTAATGCTATCAGTGGATTTTTCAGCAGACAATTTTCAAGGCAGAAAGAAGTGGAATGATATATTCGATGTGCTGATTTCCCTGCTCCCAAAATAATAATTAAAATAGAATAGAATAGAATAAATATAAAATAAAGTAAAATAAAATAATAAAAAAAACTATAGCCAAGAAAACTCTATCGAGCAAGGCTATCATTCAGAATAAAGAAGAGATTGGGGCGCCTGGGTGGCTTAGTCGGTTTAGCGTCCGACTTTCGCTTAGGTCATGATCTCGCGGTTCGTGGGTTCGGGCCCCGCGTCGGGCTCTGTGCTGACTGCCAGCTCAGAGCCTGGAGCCTGTTTCGGTCTGTGACTCCCTCTCTCTCTGACCCTCCCCTGCTCACGCTGTCTCTCTCTCTCTCTCCTAGAAATAAATAAAACATTAAAAAAAAAAAAGAGATTAAGATTTTCCCAGGAAAAACAAACAAACAAACAAACAAAAAACCACTAAACCAGCCTAGGATGAAATATTAAAGAGGACACTTTGAGTAGAAAGGAAAGACGAAAATTGACAATATAAATGTAGAAAACACCAAAGTGGTAAAAATGAATATTTCTGTAAAAAATCAGTCTAGGCACTCACAAAATAAAAAGATGTTAAATATGACACTATGTGCCTAAAAAGTGGGTAGGTGGGGAGTACAGAATGGGATTAAACTTAAATGACCATCAACTTAATACAGATGGCTATATGTAGAAGATGTTATATACAAACCTAATGGTCACCACAAATCAAAAAAACACTAATAAATATGCAAAGAATAAAGATAAAGAAATCTGAATATATCACTAAAGAAAACTAGCTAACCATGAAAGAAAAACAAGAAAGGATCAAGGAAAGTCTTCAGAAACAACTATAAAACAAGTAATAAAATGACAATAAATACATATCTATCAATAAGTACTTTAAATGTAAATGGACTAAATGCTCCAATCAAGAGACACAGGGTGACAGAATGAATTAAAAAAGTCCCCCAAAAACAAGATCTATCTATATGCTGCCTATGAGAAACTTACTTTAGAACTAAAGATACCTGCAGATTGAAAGTGAGGGAATGGAGAAATATTGATCATTAAAATAGATGTCAAAAGAAAACTGGTGTAAGGGTACCTGGGTGGCTCAGTTGGTTAAGCATCTGACTCTTGATTTTGGTTCTGGTTATATTCTCACAGTTTGTGAGTTCAAGTCACACAACAAGCTCTGCACTGACATAGTGGTGCCTGCTTGGGATTCTCTCTCTCCCCCTTCTCTCTGCCCCTATGCCACTTTCTTTCTCTCAGAATAAATACATAAACTTAAAGAAATTTTAAAAAAGAAAGCCAGTATAGCAATACTTATACTGAACAAAGTTGACCTTAAAGCAAAGATTGTAACAAGAGACAAAGAAGGAAAGCATATAAAATTAAAGGGGACAATCCAACAAGAAATTATAACAAATGTAAATATTTATCCATCCAACATGAGAGCACCCAAATATATAAAACAGTTAATAACAAACTTAAGGAACTAACATAATAACACAATTATAGTAACTGAAGGAACTAACATAATAATACAATTATAGTAGGGGACTATAATACCTCAGTTACATCAATCTAAACAGATCATCTAAATAGAAAAGCAACAAGCAAATAATGGCTTTGAATGACACACTTGATCAGATGGATTCAACAGATATATTCAGAACATGCCATCCTACAACAGCAGAATACACATTCTTTTCAACTTCACATGGAACATTCTCCAAAATAGATCATATATTAGGTCCAAAACAAGCCTTAACAAATTTAAGAAGATCAAAGTTATACCATTAAACTTTTCTTATCACACTGCTATTAAACTAGAAGTCAACCACAAGAAAAAAAAAATTGGAAAGACCACAAATACATGGAGGTTAAGCAACATGCTACTGATCTAGTAATCATGAAATTAGAGAAGAAATTTATAAAGTACATGGAAACAAATGAAAATGAGAACAAAATGATCCCAAACCTCTTGTATACAGCAAAATCAGTTCTAAGAGGGAAGTTTATAGCAATACAGGCTTAACACAAGAAGCAAGAAAACTCTCAAATAAGGAACCTAACCTTACACCTAAAGGAGCTAGAAAGGAAGAATAAACAACATCTATAATCATCATAAGTAGGAAATAAGAATTAGAGCAGAAAAAAAATGATATAGAAACTAAAAAAAAAAAAAAAAAAAGAAAAAGAAGAAGAAGAAAGAAAAAGAAACCAGGAGCTGGTTGTTTGAAAAAATCAAGAAAGCTGATAAACAGCTAGCCAGACTCATCAAGGAAAAAAAAAAGAAAGGAATCATAATCACAAAGACAGAAGAGAGAGAGAAGATATGACAACAAACACCACAGATATACAATTACAAGAGAATATTATGAAAAAACTATATGCCCAAAAGTTGGACAACCTAGAAGAAATGGATAAGTTCCTAGATGCATATAACCTACCAAAACTTAAACAGGATTAAAGAAAATTGGAATAGATTGATTACCAACCAAATAACTCCCAATAAACAGAAGTCCAGGACCAAATAGCTTCACAACTACCAAACATTTAAAGAAGAATTAAAATGTATTCTTCCCAAACTATTCCAGAAAAAAATAGAAAAGGAAGGAAAGTTTCCAAATTCAATCTGTGAGGGCAACATTACCCTGATACCAAAACCAGATAAAGACAACACACACACACACACACACACACAAAAAAAAAGAGAGAGAGAGAGAGAGACAGAGACAGAGACAGAGAATTACAGACCAATACCCCTGATGATCATGGCTGCAAAAATTCCCAACAATATTGTAGCAAAACCGACCTAACAATATATTAAAAATATAATTCACCATGATCAACTGTGATTTATTCCTGGTTTGCAAACACTCAATATTTGTAAATCAATCAGTATGATACACCACATCAAATAAGAGGAAAGAAAAGAACCATATAATCATTTCAGTAGAGGCAGAAAAAGCATTTGAGAAAGTACAGCCTCCACTCATGATAAAATCCCTCAACAAAGTAGGTTTAGGTGGAACATTCCTCAACATAATAAAGGCCATATATGAAAAATCCACAGATAACATCATCCTCACTAGGGAAAAACCAAGAGCCATGCTCATGGCTTGGAAAAACAAATATTATTAAAATGTCTATACTACACATTTAATGCAATCCCTAACAAAATATCACTAGCACTTTTCACAAAGCTGGAGCAAACAATTCTAAAATTGTTTTCAAAATCAGAAAGACCCTGAATAGCCAAAGAAGTCTTGAAGAAGAAAGGTAAAGAGGGAGGCATCACAATTCCAGATTCCAGGTTATATTACAAGGCTGTAGTAATGAAAACAATATGACACTGGCACAAAAATAGGCATATAAATTAATGGAAGATAATATCCAGAAATAAACCCACAATTTTATGATCAATTAATATTTGACAAAGCAGTGCAGCATCTGGGTGGCTCAGTCAGTTGAGTGGCTGACTTTGGCTCAGGTCATGATCTCAGTTTGTGGGTTTGAGCCCCACATCAGTCTCTGTGCTGATAGCTCAAAGCCTGAACCCTGCCTCCGACTCTGTGTCTCCCTCTCTCTGCCCCTCCCCTGCTCACTCTCTGTTTCTCTATTTCTCTCTCTCTCTGTTTCTCTCTCTCTCACTGTCTCAATAAATAAACATTAAAAAACATCTTTAAATATTTGACAAAGGAGGAAAGAATATCCAATGGGAAAAAGAGTCTCTTCAACAAATGGCACTGGGAAAACTAGACAGCAACATGCAAAAGAGTGAAATTGGACCACTTTCCTACACCATACACAAAAATAAATTCAAAATGGATTAAATACTAAATTTGAGAACTAAAACCATAAAAACCCTAGAAGAAAACATAGGCAGCAAGCTCTGTTATTTGGGCCATAGCAACTTTTTCTACCTAAGTTCCCGGAGGCAAGGGAAACAAAAACAAACAAACACAAAACCAAACAAAAAAAACCTATCATGTCTACATCAAAATAAAAATCATCTTTATAGCAAAAGAAACAATCAACAAAACTAAAAGGCAACCTATTTACTGGAAGAAGGTATTTACAAATGACATATATGATAAAGACTTAGTATACAAATATATAATGAACTTAAAAACTCAACCCCTAAAACAAAGTAATCCAATTAAAAAATGGGCAGAAGACATGAACAGACATTTCCTCAAAGAAGATATACAGATGGCCAACATATGAAAAGATGCTCAAAATCACTCATCATCAGGGAAATGCAAATCCAAACTGAGTCGCCAACTGAGCTCACACCTGTCAGAATGACTAAAATCAACACAAGAAACAACAGGTATTGACAAGGATGTGGAGAGAGAGGAACTTCTTGCCCTGTGGGTGAAAATGCAAACAGGTGCAGCCTTTGTGAAAACCAATATGGTAGCTCCTCAAAAAGTTATAAATAGAACTATTTTCTAGCAATCACACTGGATTGGGTATTTACACAAAGAATAGAAGAACACTAATTCAAAAGGATACATGCACCTCTGTGTTTATAGCAGCATTATTTATATTGGGAAAGATATGGAAGCAGCCCAAGTGTCCATCAATAGGTGAATGGATGAAGAAGAAGCGGCATACACATATAATAGAATATTATTGTGACATAAAAAGGGGTGCCTGAGTGGTTCAGTTGGTTGAGTGTTCAACTTTGTCTGAGGTCATGATCTCATGGTTCCTGAGTTTGAGCCCTGCATCAGGCTTCCTGTTGTCATCACAGAGCCTGCTTTCAATCCTCTGGCCCACACCCTTCTCTGCCTCTCCTCCCTCTCAAAAAAATTAAATAAATGAAATCATGCCATTTGCATCAACTTGGATTGAGCTAGAGAGTATAACACTAAGTGAAATATGTCATTTAGAGAAAGACAAATACCATATAATTTCACTTATATGTGGAATTTAAGAAACAAACAAATGAACAAAGTGAAAGGAAGAGAGAGAGAGAGACAAACCAAGAGACTCAATTTTAGAGAACAGGCTGATGGTTTCCAGAGGGGAGATGGGTATGGGCATGGGTGAAATAGGTGACAGGGACTGAGGAGTGCACTTGTCATTCTGAGCACTAGATGGTTAAAATAAAAGCTTAAAAATATTTTTAAAAAATTCTCACAGATGCCCTACTAGTGGAAGAATTTCCATAAATTTTGAAGGTAAGAAATAGTAATAAATGAAACAGCACTTTAATAGTGTGTTTGATTTTAGCTTAATTGGGAAACCACAGCTTTAGCCATTGAGTACATTCTCAGAATGCAAAAGTGGGCGGAGAATCCTTTATTAGAGCACGACATCTCCTGAATAGCAGCTAAAAGTCGAGGGCATATTCTGCTCCAAGTCATGAATCCAAAAAAGTAATCCAGGGAAGCCAAAAGCTGCCAGCCTGGATCATTGCGGCAGAGTTTCATGTTGCGTGCAGACACGTGTTCCAAGTAGACTACATAGAGCAAAAATATCATAGAGCTCCAGGGCCAAAATTTCAGCCTTATAAAAATAATCAATGAATCAGGGTTCAAGAAGTGAGAGTTTCCACATGCCAGAGAGTATGATTCAGAGACAGATGTGTGTCACAGATGGCTGCTGTGGCTGGAAAGAGAATACCGAATAAATGAGGGTGGATGGATGTGTCCCAAAGGCCAACACTGCACTGTCGCTATTGCTCATCATGATTTTCCCCCCTTGGCTAGTACTGTCACCTCTGTACCGTATGACCATTATATATGCTTTCTGACATCTTCCACGATTGCTCTAATGTCCACATTCACAGAGGAAATAGCTTCCAGAAAAGGCTGAATGATATAGAAAACATGCTCATTTATTTTTCCAGCTTTTCATAAAAATTCATGGCTGAAAGTAACTCCTACTTGTATTTGCTGCAAATAAGCATATATGAATATTTTCCTGGCTTCATGTCATGATTTTCATATGAAAAAATATATAGGATGGAACACATATGAGATGAAAGGCTTAGAAATATTGTGGATTGGGTGAGTGTGTATGATACCCAGACAAGTGGCCTCAGCTAATGAAATCTATAACATTGTTATTCAAACTATGATAAAATGACATGCTTTTGTTTTTTAGTTTTCCAAATTGATTACATGCCTACATATATTTTTAAAGAATATAATTCTGAATTTGTAGAAAAAATAAAAAAAATAACAATGACATATGAACCAGAACACTATTTTAAAATGGATTGTTAGATCCAGTAGACATAAAATTATGTCAAATTATTATGAATTTTGTAGAACACTGATCTAAAGCTCATCTTAATGGGTATATTCACGTAATTTTAGCAAAATGCAGGCCAGGCTATATGACACTTAAAATGAAATAGACAAAGAGAAAATGTGGTCCTGTTCTGAATAAATGTTAAATATAGAAGTGAAAAGAAGAATGGACGCACCATTTAAATTACTCTATGCTTAATTGAACCCAGAGAAAGGTCTGATTTATTGTTGTCCTAAGTACAACATTTTTTTAAAAGGTGACTGATAGTTCCTTCTACATTTCTATTCTCAGATTCCTAACATTTGGGTTCTGAAGACTCAGTACATGTTTTAAATGCTATTACCAAATGGAGATTAATAGAGCAGAAAATATACACACAGAGATTCTTTCCTGCTTTTTTGTTATCATATTTGGGATTGTATTTTTAAAGTATCAAATTTAAGTACTAATCAACATTGGCTATAATAAATCAATATTTAATTTTCACCTTTTGAAAGACTCAATGAATTATGTAAACATCAACATTCAAGGGACACATTTATAGAAAATAGGAAAGCCTGATAAGTAGAATATGTAAAATGAACTTTCAAGAAATAATAATACAAAAATATATATTTAGCATAAAAAAATCTGAGAGCTAAATGTTCACATTACCAGAAGCTATGTGATATTTAAAAAGGTAATGCTAACATGCAATGTCACCTAAAGATTAGGGTAAAAGAATGGTACATAATTTTTGTAATATTTATTATTTTTGAGAGAGAGAAAGAAAGAGAGAGAGAGTGCACAAGTGGGTGAGAGGCAGAGAGAGAGGGTGACAGAAAATCCTAAGCGGGGCTCTGTGCTGACAGTAGTGAGCCCTATGCGGGGCTGGAATTCCAGAACTGTGAAATCATGACCTGAGCCAAAGTCAGATGCTCAACTGACTGAGTCACCCAGGTGCCCTGGTATATCATTATAAATAAGGTGTATATGTGTGTGGACGTGTGTGTGTGTGCATGTGTGTGTGTATGTGTGTATATATATATTTATATATATATAGGCTAAAATCAACAAAAGTGAGGTAATACAGCAATACTGTCAATATTTACACCAAATAAGGGGAAAAATGAGTAAGAATGAGTAATATTTCCTCCTGTAATGTTAAATCCACCAAAAGTTTAAAGTAGTCATTAATAATTGTTCTTTAACATATAAAATATTGACATATACAAATGAAAAGTCCACAAAATAAGAGATGAAACTGTCACAATGTAAATGATGTCCATTTTTATTAGTTTCCTCTTGCTGTTGAAAAAAGTTACAACCAAATCAGGGGATTAAATATAATACAAACTTATTATCTTATAGTTCAGGAAGTCATATGTTCAAGATGAATTTCACAGGGCTAGCATCAAGGTATCGGCAAGTTTGTGTTCCTTTCTGGAAGTTCAAGGGGACAATTTTTCCTGACTTTATCCAGCTTCTAGAGGCTGCCCACACCTCTTGGTGCTTGATCCCTTCCTCCATCTAAGAGCCAACAATGATTATTAAGGCTTTCCTACATTGCCATCTCACTGGCTCTCTCTTTTCTGTCTCAATTTTTCAGTTGTAAGGATCTTGTGACTACACTGGCTAACCTGGACAATCAAGGATGATCTCCCCACCTCAAAGTCAGCTGATCGGAAATCTTAATTACAGGGGCACCTGGGTGGCTCAGCTGGATAAATGCCTGACTTTCGCTCAGGACATGATCTAGTCGTAAGTAAGTTTGAGCCCCAGGCTTTGCACTAATACTGTGGAGCCTGTCTGGGATTCTCTCTCTCCTCTCTGCTCCTCCCTCACTTGCTCTCTCTCTTTCTCTCTTAAAAGAAATAAACTTACAAAACACTTATATAAGAAAATAAATCTTAATTCTATTTGCAAACTTAATCTCTCCTTGTCATGTAATACATAGTTTCAGGAGATTAGAATGTGGACATTTTTTGGAGTAGCATTTTCTGCCCAACATAACATATAATACCTATTTCTGATAAAATAGAACATTTAACAAAAAAATAGTGATGATAAAGAGATATTGAATAATACAAGTAACATACTTACAATAGGATATAAAGAATAACAAAAGACCATTTTATTTACAAGTGTCATGAGTTTTTTTTAATCTGTTAGGCACATGATATCTATGGGAAAATGTAAAATCACAAAGTTCATATTATTTGATGATAAAGTAATAATATTCACACAATATTCAAAACAATGATAGAAATGTGATGTATGTGTGTTGTGCATGTAGTAGTCATAATTATTGGAATTTAAGTTTTAAACAGTCTGTTCTCCATTGTTCCAGGCACAAAGGTAAATGAAGAGTAAAACTACAGTTTGTTATGAATAAATAAAAGAAAATTAAGTTGCAAGGCTCTTATCAAAGTGGTGATAATAAAATTTATACATATAACAGTCTAAAAGAAGAAGAGCTAATATGACAGATCTCCACATCTCCTTTTTCAAAATCACAAATGGAAGTAGTAACAATAGGTAAAACCAAAGAATATAAGAAAAGCAATCAAACAGTGAAAATACAAAATGGCATGTTAGAATCTTTGAGAAGTATAACACCAAAGATACATTAAAAAATCCTCAGGGTGAACCATGTCTAAATTTAGTGTGGAATAATTAATCGACATACAGAAGACTTATAGAGATAACTGGATAAAATAAATGGAAAAATAATTTTTTAAGTGTTATACTTTACATGCAAATAAGTGGACAAGGAAGACGAAGAGACAGCCTGAGGAAATGGCGTCAAAACTTTTATTTATTTATTTTTTATTATTTTAAAAATTTTTAATGTTTTATTTATTTTTGAGAGAGGGTGCAGGGTCTGTGAAGACAGGCTTCAGGCTCTAAGCTAGCTGTCAGCACAGAGACTGACGTGGGGCTCAGACCCACAAACCAAGAGATCATGACCTGAGCCAAAGTCGGACGCTTAACCAACTGAGCCACCCAGGTGCCTTGTCAAAACTTTTAATGAGCAACTACTTTGTCCAATGTTTTGTCAGAATCAAGTAAACAACAACATAGTGCTGGAGAATTCCAGCCAAGAGAATGATGGAACTTAAAGTCAGACATATGATAAACAGAGTTATAAGTATTTTCAGATAAATAAGAAAACAAAACAAAAAAAGGACCATGGAGAAGAATAAAAAAAAGATGACGAAACTTCTTGGGGGTCATGGGGGGAATTGGCCTCTATCCTAGGTACTTAGAATAATGTCTGATACCTCATACATTCTCAATAAACAGTTGTCAAAGGAATGAAGGAATAACACACACAAAAAAATTCTCCTCTCCTTCTGAATTGTAATAAAGGTATAGTTAAATAAATATGGGGGTTANCTCCCCTGCTCACGCTGTCTCTCTTTCTCCTAGAAATAAATAAAAATATTAAAATAAAATAAAATATGAAAAAAAAACCCTGTGTAGCAATACTCAATGTACACCATACACATTTTACATAGCTTGTAAAGTGTAAATAATTCCCATCTCTGCTGAAATAAAAATCATTCGCAAATATAAAAACGCACATATAAGCCAACCACAGGCAGCAGTAGCCAAGGGCATTGATGGATATGCCAATATCCTAATACAGTAAAGTGGCATGTATACAGCTTCAAAGTTATCACTTCGGGCCTCAAAATAATAATGAAGATATTGAAGAAACAGAAAATAACAATTTTTTTTAGACCCAGCAGACGATTAAGATCACAAAGCAAACTGACCCTGAAAACCAGAAAGACTGGTGAATAAGAAGAACTGCAACTTACCAGGACCAAAGGATGTCACTGAAGCCAGTCACTGGTGGGGATACTTAAAGGAAACTAATATCTGGAGACTGAGTGGACTAGTTTGAGAGAGAAAACTCCTGGAGGCTCATCCTGAGGGGGACCTCAGCACTTCTGTGAATAATACTTCTAGGAACTCTGTGAGGTACTGAGTGAGATGGCCAAAGCAAGACCCCATTTTCTTATTCTTCTGCCAGGAAATGGGATAATTAACCACACTGAGATATTCTGAAAGCACTCTGTCTTCTGTTACAAAGTCTTGATCGCAAGGGACTCTATTTTACTAAAGCATGGCCAACCTATGGGAGGAAAATACCTAACTTCAGCCTTGTGATCTTTGATGTAAGAGGATGGAAATACCCAATTTCAGCTCTATCAAGCCTTCCTGTCTCACCTAATGGGTGAAAAAAAGGCTGAGAAGCACTTGTGAAGGTCACAGCCCAGGAACAAAAACGGACTAAAAGAATGAGTTCTAATTTTAGGATTATGGGATGCTTTCTCTCCCCTTTCACCTTCTCAACACATCCACAGGGCTGCCGTGTAATAATAAGGGGTTACAGCTGAAAGAACTTCTATGCCCAGACTGTGTTTAAGAAAGGATTGCACAAGAAATCCAAAGCAACAAANAAATTTTAGCCTCTGACACTCTAGCTATAACAAATGGTAAATAGAGCCTAACTTCTAACCAAATAAACATAAAATCTCACACTAAAAGCCTATTCCTATCAGTTCTTTTAACTGATAGGTGATATCTGGCTTTGGAGAAAAAAAATGAAATGCATATGAGAAGCCAGAAAATACTATTGAAGAGACAAAGAACAAGGCATGAATAAGGAAGACTCTGGAACTACCAGACTAGGAATTTTAATTAAGGATGAATTTACTTTAAAATAAAATAAATTAAAATAAAATAAAATAAAATAATAAAACAAGGATGATTTATAAGCTATTGGATCTAATTGAAAAAGTGGAAATTATGTAAGAACAGATGTTTAACATAACCAGAGAGATGAAAAGTGTAAGAAAGAATAAAAATTAAACATTAGGAATCAAAGACACTGTAACAGAAGTGACAAATGTATTTAATAGGCTCATCAGTAGGATGACATAGTCAAGGATCAATGGATATGAACGAGGTCAATAGAAATTTCCCAAACTAAAAGGCAAACAGAAAAACAAAATAATGGTAAAAGTGGAATAGAATATCCAAGAATTGTGAGGGTAATTACAAAAGGTGTAATATGCATATAATAAACAGGCCAGAAGGGGAAGAATGGGAGAAAACAGAACAGAAATTATTTGGAGACATAATTGTTGCAATTTTTCTGAAATTAATAATTGACACTAAACCACAGGTTCACAAAGCTCGAAGAACAACTATTAGGATAAATATTAAATAATTTATACCTAACCATACATATTCAAACTGCAAAAAAATCAAATAAAATTTTTAAAAATCTTAAAAGAAGTCATCAGGGGAGGGGTTACTTACTTATACAGGGACAAGAATAATAAGAATTATGTCAGATTTTTATTCAGAAAACTTACAAGCAAGAAGAGAGGGAAGTGAAATATTTAAAGTGTGGACAGAAAAAAAAAAACCAACCTAGAATTCTGTTCTCAGTGAAATTACATTTCAAAATTAAAGAAGAAATATTTTCTCATAGCAACAAAAAATAAAGGCATTTGTTGCCCGAAGCCCTGCTTTACAACAAATGTTAGATGTCTTCATAGGGAAGAAAAATGATATAAAGCAGAAACAGATTTTAATGAGGAAAGGAACAGTGTTAAAGAATGAATAAATAAATGTGATGAAATATGTAATTGCTTTTGTTCTTTAATTGTTCTTATTCTTATTTTATGTAACAAATAAGTTTGTTCAAAATATTAATAGCAGTGATGTATTATATGATTATAGTGTATGTGTAAGAGAAATTAATTGAAACAATGTAATAAAAAACAGAAGAGAGGAATTGGGAGTACTCTAAGATACCAGTATTACCCAGTAAGTTATTTGAAAGTGAACACAGATTAGTAAAAAATGAATAGAGCAAACTCAAGGTAAATCATTTAAAAAATTGGCAAAGTAGGGGCACCTGGGTAGCTCAGTCGGTTAAGCGTCCGAATTTGGCTCAGGTCATGATCTCACGGTTTGTGGGCTCAAGCCCCACATCTGGTTCTGTGCTGATAGCTAGCTCAGAGCCTGGAGCCTGCTTCAGATTCTGTATCTCCCTGTCTCTCTGACCCTCCCCTGCTCACGCTGTCTCTCTCTCTCTCTCTCTCAGAAATAAATAAAAACATTAAAAATTATTTTAAAAAATATCAAAGTAATTTAGCAACATCTCAAAAGAAATTTTTAAAATATTTTGAAATAAATGGAAATGGAAATATAACTTACAAAATGTGTGGGTTAAAGTAAGGGCAGTGCTTAGAAGAAAAGTTACAGCATTATATATATCTACTAGAAAAGAAAATCTAAAACCAATAAGCTAAAATTCTGCCTGAGAAAACTAGAAAAAAAATTATTTAAATCCAAAGTAAGCTAAAACAAACAACTGAACAAAAGAAGCCTAAAAAATAACCAGACTGTAGACCATAAAAGAAGCAGAAGCAGAAAGACAGACAGACAGAGAGACAGAGAGAGAGAGAGAGAGAGAGAGAGAGGAAGTTTATAAAACCAAAACCTAACTCTTTGAAAAGATCAATACAATTGATAAACCTCTGGGCAGGCTAGGGAAGATAATCATAGAAGAGTAAAATTGCTAATAACAGAAATGAATGATAGAACATCACTACTGATCCCATGGACATGAAAAGATAATAAAAGAAGATTATGAAAGGGGCACCTAGGTGGCTCAGTGAGTTAAGTGTCTGACTTTAGCTCAGGTCATTATCTTGTCGTTAGTGGGTTCGAGCCCTATGTCGGTCTCTGTGGTAACAGCTCAGAGTCTGGAGCCTGCTTTGGATTCTGTGTCTTCCTTTCTCTGTACCCCTCCCCTGCTCACAATTTGTCACACTCTCTCTCTCAAAAATAAACAAACATTATTTTTTTAAATAAATGTAGTAAATATGTATAATATCTATATGAGATACACTACAAAACTCTGATGAGATAAGTCAAAGAAAAGCTAGATAAATGTAGAGATATTCCATGTTCATGATCAGGAAGACTCAGTTTTTCCCAATTGGATTCACAGATTCAATATAATCCTAATAAAATTGTCAGCAAGTTACTTTGTGGATATTAATAAAGTAATTCTAAAATTTATTTGGAAAGACAAAAAATCTAGAATAACAAAAACAATCTTTAAGAAGTCAAAGGCTAATACTTTAAGACTTACTATAAATCTGTGTTAATCAAGACAGTGTTGTATTGGTAACAAAACACACAAAAAGATCAATGAATAGCAAGCTTAGAAAGAGACTTACACAAACACAGTCAACTAATATTTAACAAAGAACAAAAGCAGTTGAATGGAGAGAAAAGGTTATCTTTTCAACAAACGGTGTTGGGATCACTAGAAATCTGTGTGCAAAAAAATGAATATAACCATGTAATTGTAATAAAATATCAGTAGATACTTATTAAATATGAAACATGTAGTTAAACACATCTTTCAAAAAATTAACTAAAAATGCATCATAGAACTAAGTGTAAAACATAAATCTAAAATTTCTCTAAGTAACACAGGAGAATATCGAGGTGACTTTGAGTTTGGTAGCGACTTTTTGAATACAATACTGAAATACAATCTATAAAAGACAAAATTGATAAGACAAAACTCATTGAAATTACAACTTTTGCTATGTGAAAACCTGTTTTCAGAGAAAGACAAGACAAACCACAGACAGGGAGAAAGATCTGCAAAACACATACTTGATGAAGGACTTGTGTCCAAAATAAACAAAGAATTCTTAAAACTCAACAATAAGAAAACAAAACAAACAAAAATAAACAAACCTAATCAATAAATAATCTGAACAGAAATCTCACCAAATATGATATACAGATGGTAAACAGCATAAAAAGTGATCAACAACACATATCAGGAATGGCATATTAAAAAATGAGATAGCACTATATACCCATTAAAGTGACTAAAATCCAAAACACACACAGTGACAAATACTTCAGAGGATGTGGAGCAACAGGTACTCTCATTCATTGCTGGCAGGTATGCAAAATGTCCAGCCCTGTTGATAGGCAGTTTGACAGTTTCTCACAAAGCTAAAGCTAAACTCTGTCATACCATAGGATTCAGCCATCACACTCCTACATAATCATCCAAATGAGGTGAAAATCTCTGTCCACCGAAAAATTTGCACGTGAACATTTACAGAAATTTTATTCATATGCTGAAATTCAGAACCAACCAAAATGCCTTTCAATGCATCAAGTGATTAAATCATGATATATCCACACAATGGGAAGTTATTAAATCATAACAATAAGTGACCCCTCAAGCCAGGAAAAGACATGCAGAACCTTAAAGGGATGAATTCTAAAGTACTGAGTCAGTCTGCGAAGTCTACATATTTTATGATTCTAACTACAGACATTCTGAAAAAGGCAAAACTATGCAGAGAGTAAAAATACCAGGGGTGGCCAAAGTGTCAGGGGGAGGAAAGGAGGGTAGAATGCATCACATGCATTACTGTCTTTTTAAGACAGTAAAACTATTTTGTACTATACTGTTAAGGCAGGTACCTGACATTATTTATTTGTTGAGTCCAATAATCAATACCACACAGTAAGGAAAGGTGTTCATAAGAGGGGAAACGATGGGGGTGGAGGAGGGTCAGAGAATAGGAAGTATCTGAGAACTCTGTATTTGCTGATCTATTTTTTTCTCTAAAAGACTGCTCTAAAAATACACAGTCTGGGGAGCCTGGGTGGCTCAGTCAGTTAAGTACCTGACTCTACATTTTGGCTTAGGTCATGGTCTCAAGGTTCATGAGACAGAGTCCTGCATTGGACTCTGTGCTGACAATGTGGAGCCTGCTTGGGATTCTCTCTCTGCCCTCTCCCATTCACTTGTGTGCATGTGTGCACATGTGCACATGAGACCTCCTCTCTAAATACACACACACACACACACACACACACACACACACACACACANAAACAACCATTAGCTGAATTTTTGGCTCTGAATATTACAAATCAGTATGCTATTCATCTGCAAAGGCTTATTTCAGTTTATTATATAAATGTTAAAATTGTTTAATACTCCTTTTCTCCAACAAAATGCCTGCTTCAGAAAAATCACATAATAAATGCACTTATAAATGGCTAATTTAGATATAAGAGGAAAAAATATATCTTATTAATAGAAAACCATTTTTCCCTGCCCTCATCAAAATAATTATTTGAGGATCATTGGTGTAAGTGTTTGCCATCTTTTAGTCTTTCCATATGCCTGGGGGTCCATATGCCTAGGTATAATTCACCCTGTAGCTGGATGTGCAGATTCTTTTAAAATTCAGAGAGACACAAAGTACACCTGATTTTTCATCTTCCATGACAGAGAATAGATTGAACAGTGTGATGAGCAGTCTTCGTTCCATATGTTCTGTTTAAATCTTGCCAATTTCAATGCTGTAAAAGGTGAGAATAAAATGAACAACCTATTTTTCATTCTGTATGATTCTCGAGTAAAGGGAAATTACTTTCACATTTGGTGGTCAATAAAAAGGTGTAATAAAAAGTTTAATTTAAAGTGAGTCTTAAATAAGATGATTTGTAAAATAGGCAAAAAAGGAGCACAGAAGTTACAGCAGATGCAGAGGGTTTGGTGAAGGCAAACTAAAAGGCAGTATTTGGAAAATGATGCTGTGGAAGTTTCGAGAGATTGATCACAGCAGAATGGTGAATCATTTAGACTGGGCAAAAGCCATGTATCAAGAAAATGTTTAGAGTTTATTTGAAAAATGAGAAATGTGAAGCGAGTAATGACGTTATCTTCCACATGCTGAAGTAAAAATGAAGCTTATTTATGACAAGAAGAGGTGGGGGGTGCTAATTAAAATAATTAAGACACTCTCATTTGAGGGGCTGGTAGTTTTGGTCTTGCAGATGTGTGTGTGTGTGTGTGTGTTTGTGTGTGTGTGTGTGTTAACAAATTCCATTTGAAGATTACAGGAGGGCAAACAAGAAATGTATAGGAGTTGATGGGTTCTAGAAAATAAAA
The DNA here is from genome assembly GCF_008692635.1 of Crocuta crocuta. Lineage (NCBI taxonomy): Eukaryota > Metazoa > Chordata > Mammalia > Carnivora > Hyaenidae > Crocuta > Crocuta crocuta. Next base: position 262,913 of record NW_027528612.1, read on the forward strand.
GTCACATTGCTGATAAAATGTGGGAGATTTACAGAGATGTTATATTTGAATGAATGAGATAATCAGGGATTATATTAAATTAAACAGTGGCTTAAATCCAGATAGGCTGAGTTTACAAATGTGGATATCTCTCTTGCTTGGTAACACAAAACAAATTGATATCCTTCTATCAGCTTGATGTAGCATAGTTGAAGTCCTGAACCAAAAAGACTGAATTCCTCTGAAAAATTTAGTTAGCCTATGGGCTTAATAATAAATGGATGTCTTACTTACTTACTTATTTATTATTTTTATTTTAAGTCACACATGCTTACTTAATATGTTTTACTATACCCTTCGAATATATGGGTTTTCATTGATGGGTGTGTTATACACATAATATAATATACTAGAAACATTACAATAAGAATTGCAATTGAAAATTAATTCATGTGTATCTGTTTCACCTATAAATGATTCCTTCAAGTTATTTTTAGCCTAAAAAACTTTCTATTAAAATATTGTATTTTTTTTCTTTTAAGTTTGTTTAGACTCTTGAAATCCTCTTCAATGTCTGTGATAGTATACTTCCAAACAGGGCATATAATATTATCTTTAATTAGTTAGCCAAGCCTTTTAAGTATATTACCTCTATAAAATTTTCTTAATATTTTGCAAAATAATTTAATTAAAAATAAAGATTATTCAACTATGACATGTTTTCTTTAATTTTTAGGTACTTTAAATATTAATGGTTTAAAGTGAGGAATTTTAAAATCTAGTTCACACAATTAACATATCAATTAGTACATGAATCCAGGAGTCCCAGGGCTTTGTTTTGTTTGTATGCTTTGGCTTCCAATTGGCATTTGCAATTTGTACATCATAAAAACTATGATGAATATTCAATACCAGTTCAAGTTAGGTAAATTCAAACTGCACATGCATAGCTGTAACTACTGGGTTAGTAATTTGGTAATTTTTTCTCTTAAGATGTTGTTTGCACTATCCAGAAAACTAAATAAATACATATGTAGTATGTGTGTGTTTATAATATATATAGCATATATACTAGTTATAAAGAGTGTACATTGTGTGGAAGGCAAGTTAATACCTCTATCCTAAGAAAAATAATAGTTTTACCACTCCAAGTTTTAATTTCACATTTGGTGATAAGATGTTTATACAAAACAGTATAAACTTACATAAAAAATTCTACTCAAAAGTTTTCTATATTTCATGTCTTCTCACATAACTCAAATGGTTCAGTTGGTTAAGTGCCTGGTTCAAGCCCCACGTCTAGCACTGTGCTGACAGCTCAGCACCTGGAGACTGCTTCTGATTCTGTGTCTCTCTTTCTCTCTGCCCTACTTGCACTCTGTCTCTCTTTTACTCAAAAATAAGTAAACATTTAAAAAGAAAGTAAACAGAGTTGCAGGGAAATGTAGGGTAAGTTAGTATAACTGAATTACAATCAAAATGGGTATATGAAACACTAGTGATGATAATTTATATATATCACAGATGTCTAAGAAGACAATGTGCATATTAATACACATACCATTGTGTGTATATGTACAGAAACCTACACAAATGTGCACTTTTATTCTTTTAAATTACTCTCGTATGGAATTGATAAAACTTATGTGTTGTGTTCTGAACTTTACTAAAATACAATAATTGTAACAATGAAACCATATTCTAACCACATTCCACACAGCTGAAGAATCTGTTTCTGTATGAAGTTTCTGTCAGTTTATGTGTCGACTTATCTATAAATAGCTGAAGAGATTTTAAATAACTTTGGGAGGTATATTTCCATAACTTAAAATATATCTAATATGAGTTTATATATACATAAACTCACACTTTGGGTCATAATTTAAAGACAAAACAAAACAAAAACCTGTATCTTATGGACAGCCTGAGCAAAGGTGCTGTAAGAGGCTTGTCAAGAATTATTCTAGTGCTGCACCATTCAATATGGCCGACACCAGCTGCATGTGGCTACTGAGCACTAGAAATGTTGCTAGTCCAACTGAGGAACTAAAATTTTAATTTTATTTATGTTTTACATATTTATTTAAATATTTATATATTTAATATAAAAATTAAATATATATATTTTTGAGATAGAGACAGAGAGAGACAGAGTGACAGAGAGAGTGACAGAGAGACAGAGAGAGAGAGAGAGAGAGAAAGAGAGAGAGAGAGAGATCAGGGAAGGTGCAGACAGCGAGGGAGACAGATGAACCAAAGCAGGCAGAGCCCAATGCAGAGCTCAAACTCGTAAAACTGTGAGATCATGACCTGAGCCAAAGTTGGATGCTTAACCAACTGAGCCACCCAGGCATCCCTCCATTTTCTTTAATAATAAGGAACTTAAATTTAAAACCTGAAATAGTATTGAATACAGATAAGTATTTCTCATGAAAATTTAGTATTCTACTTGAGATGTCCTTTTAACTATGAAATACACACTGGCATTTAAAGTATTGATACTATCAAAAAGAATGTAAACTATTTTAATTATTATATGACATGTTTAAGATAATATTTTAATGGGTTAAGTGCAACATAATACTAAAACAAATTTTATTATTTTTAACTTAAAAAAAATCTCTGTATGACTCTACCCTCTATCTCTGACTCTCCTCTCTCCNTTAGGAGAACTGCAGCGGCTCCTCAGTGTGATTCTGAGAAACCGCCCCTTCTGCACAGTGAGGTAATGAGTATCTGCAGCCTCGTCTCTTCAGCTGCAGTCTCCCCTGACGCCAGCAGCCCTCCTCCTCCATTTCTGTGCAGAGTATGCCAAGATTCTGACAACCGTTAGTTCCCGTGGTAACCTGTTGTTTTCCTTCCCAGAATTCCTGAACTGGCTCTAGTTTTGTGACTGAACCAGACTACTGAAAACAGACTGCTGCGTCCCCTGACAGAGTTCTGGGAGATGATGCATGGCATGTGTCTTTCTAGCACAAAGCATGCAGTGAGGCTGGACAAGCCTTTGTTGGGTCTGGTCTCTACATAGTTATAGCGCACTTACTGTGCTGTAGTTGACAGAAAATTGGTGAGATCTTGAAATTAATGGACAGCAAGGCAGAGCTTGAAACTTGCTAGTTGGCTTTTTGTGTTGTGTTTCATTGATAAATAACAGTAACACTTTGGACATATTTTTTGTCTCATATATAATATATATGCATATATTTTAAGTTTTTGTAGTTTATTTATTTTGAGAGACAGAGAGAGCAAGCAGGGAAGAGGCAGACAGAGAGAGAGGGAGAGAGAGAATCTCAAGCAGGCTCCACGTTGTCAGCACGGAGCCCAATGCATGGTTGAAACCCACAAACGATGAGATCATGACCTGAGCTGAAACCAAGAGTCAGATGCTTAACTGACACTCCGGTGTTCCTCAAATATGTTATATATTAATTAAAATTTGAAAATTTCAGGATAATCTCATATTCTTCATGGCCTTGTCGACCCTTTGTAGCTAATATGAACTGTTGTTTGTTTGAAGATTAGAAACATGTCAATTTTCCACAGCAAGATTATTTTATCATTTTACCTTCTTCTGATAGGTACTTTAAGGCTTTACTAATGTTTGGGATATTTCAATACATTTCTGGAAAACTAGGCTATCTAAATATCCCATCTCTTGTGTCAAGAACACAGGTGTGTTTTACACATTTATCAACAAAAAGAAGCATTACTGTCCCATAAAATACTTTAAAATGATTATCATAGTTCATGCATCGGAATATATTTCCAGATATATTTCATGCTTTATTTGAAAGATACGATCGATGCTAATGTTATTAGAAGCATTAACTCTAAATTTTACCAGGAGTTTGTCATGTCCTAATTGTGGCAACTCTTCCAAGGAATCAATATCTGTGTGTGTCTGTGAACTAAACACACTGGGATAAAGATATGTGTCTGTGAACAAAACACACTGAGACTTTATCATTTCAATGCATAAGAGTTTAATGAATGACTAAAATGTGACCAGTTGCACACTAAATGAGCACAATGCTAAAGTGAAAATTCAGATCTGTGCATGTTTGTGTTCAAGTGTGTCATGAACGTGTGTGTATGAGGAGGTACTGAATCAGCTCTTCCTCTTGAAGTAATGACTATGTAGTGGGTGGAAAAGTCATGCTTGTTGTTAGAACAAGCAAGTCAAGGCAAGTCTCTTCTCCTAAGTAGGTCAAGGAACTGTTTATGGGTACATTGATCACATGATTTATAATATCATAATGTCAAACAATCCAAAAAAAGGGAGCAACTTTTTATGATTAGCTGTTAGTCAATGTTCCCCCTTTTCCTTTTATGTTTTTTTTTTTTTTTTTTTTNAGTGCTACATTTCTCATTTACTAAACTCTTCTTGTCAATCTATAATCTCTTCCTTTCAATGTTTTGTAAGAATGATGCTTCCATATCCGAATTAACTATATTAGTGCCGGGGCTCTTTAGCACCGGGATTGGGGGTTATGAACACAAAGAGAATCTGATTAAGGTTTAAACACTCCATTCAGAATACTGCATATATTTCCTTCAAAGGAAGTTTTTGCATAAGACTTCAGATCTTTTTCACACTTTAAAAACATTTTCCATGGAGTATTAATGGCTTTATTAATGGCATTATATACTATATAATGTCCCTGTATAATACACTTATTTATATGAAGAAACTAAGTTTCAGCCTTGATATCTATGGTGATAGATAACTGAATATGATGAATACTCAAATTTCTATTTCCTTCTAATTCTACATGAAATATTTCTATTCCTACCTTATATATTCAGTATTGCATATCTATAAATTAAGTAGTTAAATAGTCTTTAATTACTGGTAAAGTAGTCTTCTAGCCTTTTCTTCTGAGTTGGGCATAATACGCCTTATCTTTAAAATCCTTATTGCCATTAGTCAGCTCAAACTGAATGGCTACTGGTAGAACTTCTAAAACCATACTCTAGGGGCGCCGGGGTTGCTCAGTTAGTTTCATGTCCTACTCCCGGTTTTGGCTCAGGTCACGGTCTCGTGGTTTGTGGGCATGAGCCTTGTGTCAGGTTCTGCACTGATGGTGTAGAGCCTGCTTGGGATTATCTGTCTCCGGCTCTCTCTGCCCCGCCCCTTGTCTCTCTCAAAATAAATAAATTAAAGAAACATTAAAATATATCGCAAAGATGAAACAGAACTCCCCCTTGAATTTATCTTCAGGCTAATTCTATTAACCTAATTTCTAAGTTGAGCAAGGGTTTAGAAAAGATCAACGTGTGTCTATCTGTGTGTACATGTAGTAGAATTTTGTCATAATTGTGGATGTAAGAAATATTGGCATTGAGCAGAAGTCTCTAAACAAACACTAAAACTACTTCAAGTGCTTCTTGCAAGTCACTCTAGAAGGCTCTACAGGGATTCTAGAAAATTTATGTATTTTGTAGAGGAATGAATTTTATAATCGCATTCACAGTAAGGAGGCTGCTAGTATCTTTATTTATACGAATGAATAACTGTTGCTCCTGTCTGTTTGTAGCTGTCACAGAGAAGGGATCTTGCTGATCCATGCCTCTCCCTCCCCACTCCATCATGAGAATATGGCTGAAAATGTGGTTTTTCCATTGTCATCCTAGCTTTTATCACAGTGGCAGCAGCAGCAAAGGGGTAAAAATCACTTTTTTCTGAAACTGTTCCAACTTGGGCAGGTACAAAAGTTAGTTATTGATTCATCCTGACAAAAGAGGGAAGATGAAAAGTGCACTCAACTCTAGAAATCTTTTAGCAAATGTAGGTTAAAAACACTAATTTCACTTATTCAAAGTAAGCTCTGTAGGAGAATGGGTAAACCATGTTTGAAGTATTTCACAGCAATTGATACTAGAATCATACAAACATGATGACTGATACACTCTGTCCTTCTATATTCTAATAAAGGAATAAAGTTACTTTCTATAGCTATCTCATAAAATTAGAACTTGGACACAAATATTACTCTTGCTTGAAAACTTTGATCAATTCCTCTTAGAATATAAATTCATTGTGTTAATGTAACCTAGGAATTATAATATTTCTTTGAGGGATTTACAATATACAAAATAAATTATATAATGCATTCCTCCACTGACTTGTTACCTTTTTCATTCTTTCTTCCATTCATAATTATTTTTATTCTTTATTGCTCCCACATACTTCACCAGTGTTCTTTTACACCACATTTTCTACATCCTCTGAATGTGACATCCTCTGAATGTAACAAATATTAAATATTTGTTTTTGAAGGCTCTGAGCTAGGAAGATTGACATTCACAGATACATCACCTCTGCCTTCCCACTGTCACATCTACTTCTCCTCTTTGCCCTCTCTTTTCTCCTTCAGTCCATTGGTGTTGCTATTACATAGTTTATAAATATGATACTAAGAGTCAACAATTAAAGAAGTTTATATTGGATAGGATTTTATTCAGCATGCCTGAAGGATATTATGTATTCAATACAAAGTACAATAAATGTTTTATCCTTTTGGCAATTAGCTTAATATTGTGATTCACTAAGTGGACTGGAAGTTATTTAGTACTAGAAACTAAGTGGCATTATACTTTTTATGTAACTTCACAGATACATTTGCAATATCACAGAGATTAATAAATTATGAACTTTTTTGAGAATTTTTGTGTGACTAAATGATCCATTATTTGCATGTACAAGCAAATCAAGAAACTCTTTCATACCCATCACTTTCATGTTTTTTAATATAGTATAGAATAAAATACCTGTTATGAGACAAACTATGTATATCTCTATATTAGTATTGGCAGTAAATGCTAATTTCAATCAATGAATAATCATTGGGTACCAGGCACTATGTTCAGCACTGAAAATATAGCCACGCATAATAAGCTTGGTTTCCTGCCCTCATGGAGCAGGAAATAATTCATCCTTAATATACTCATATAGCTTACTATAGATTATGACAATTCGTATCATAAGAAATGATCAGGCATGTATGAGAGAAAATAATGGAGAATATTTTTTATATAAGTCAGAAGTATCTTTTCTGAGAAAGTGAGATGTTTTTGAGATCTGAAGTGGGGTTGGGGGGGGGCAGTGCAATTTACTGAATGTTTGTGTCCCTTCCAAATTTGCATGTTGAAACCTAATCCTGAAGTGATGGTATTAGGAGGTGGTAACTTGGAGAGGTAATTAGATATGAAGGTAGACCCCTGGATGGGATTAGTGCCTTATAATAAGGACTCCAGGGAGCTCTCTTACCCTTCTTCTGCCATGCAAGACAAATCCACAGGAAGGATAGCAATTCTAAATGTATGTGCCCCACGAAACAGAGCTGCAATACGTGAAAGAAATCCATGGAACAAAAGAGACATAGAGAATTACACAATTATCACTGCAGACTTCAAGTCCTCTCCATCAAAAATCTATAGAACTATCAAGAAAATCAGAAATGAGATAGAAAAAAATTAACAGTATCAACCAACATTATCCAATTGACATTTACAGAATATTCCACTCAACAAGAGCAGAATACACATTTTCCCCCAATTTTAAAGGAACTTCCACCAAGACAGAAGAAAACCTTGGCTGTCAATAAAATCTCCACCAATTTACAAGAATTGAAATCATACAGAATGTGTTCTCCAACCACAATGGAGTCAAATTAGAAGTAAATAGGAAGATAATAGGAAAATCTCCAAATACTTGAAAACAAAACAACACATTTCTAACCTAGGACAAAAAGGGAAAGTTTAGGAGAAATTTAAAAAAAGAACTGAATGAAAATGGCATACAACAGCTAGTACAGTCTTGAGAAATTTACAACACTAAATACCTGCACAAGAAAAAGTCTGAAATTAATCTAAGCTTCCTCCTCAAAAACTTGAAAAATAAGAACAAAATAAAAAAGGCTTTGAGGATAATAAGACTTTTATCATATATCTTTGTTTCAAATATATTCTCCCAGATTTTTACTTTTTATTCACTTAATGTCTTTTTTTTTTCCTTTTTACAGTTTTAATTTTTATAAAATCCCATTGGGCAGTGAATGTAAAATCCTGGCAGTAATCTTATTAAAAAAAAAAAAAAAGTCCTGAAATTCCATCCTTGGTGATATTTATAGAAGCAGTGAATTATGTAGAAGAATATCAATTCTTTCAGTGTAATCAGTACACAGTGAAGGGATGGGGGAGAAAGAAGGAAAATGAAGAATGTCAAGGATTCTTCTGATTAAGATTGAATCAAAAAGGTCAGTTTTTGAGTGAGCTGGTCATGGCCTACCAACTGATATCTCTCAAAGCTGTCATGTGGCACATTACTATCTAGAAAGCTAAGATTGTTGGGATTTGTCAAGCAAAAGGGAAATAAATATGATGCATTCTCAAAAATTAATCAGATTGTTACAAAAAGGTCACAGATATATTACATTTTTAAATTCAGTGTAGGATTTGTTTTTACTATGTTAACTCTAAGTACAAAGGAGGCTTCAAATTCTTCCATTATTATTATTTTGTGTTTAGGTTAGAGATGATTTGAAAATGTATTTTTCTATTCTCCCATTACTTTGCATGCTAGTCAGTGAGCCCCTCTCTCTACCCTTCAGTATTACTCACTTCTGCTGCTTCTGTGATGAGTGTGGAATTAATTCTCTGATGAAGCCTCAGCCTTTGGCTCACACTTACCCTAGATATTTAGGGTTGTGAACCTCTCAGCGCTCTTATGGACCCTCCTCCCAGTTGTAATTCTTGGCTCAGATGGTGGAATCCCCTTTCCTCATGAATAGAAGGTTCTTTGTTTTTTCCCAGCTCTCTTTCTCAGGAGTGATGTGTTTTCACAAGTGTTAAAAAAAAGGTCATCCTCTTAGTGTCTGAAGTAAATAGTTTAAATCTATTCATACTTCATAAGCTTTCAGGCTGAAGATGAAATTTTATTATAATACTCCTTATCTTTCTATGTAGTCCTGAAGTTGTACTATAGTATTAAAAACACACATTTTTACAACTCTTTTATATTTTAAGGGTTTTATTGTATTTATTTTTATTTAAAAAATTTGTAATGTTTTATTTATTTTTTAAGAGAGAGACAGAGTATGAGCTGGGAAGGGGCAGAGAGAAAGGGAGACATAGAATCCAAAGCAAGCTCCAGGCTCTGAGCTGTCAGCACAGAGCCCGACCCGGGGCTTGAACTCATGAACAATGATCATGACCTGAGCCAGAGTCAGATGCTTAACTGACTTAGCCACTCATGTGCTCCAGGTTTTGTTGTATTTAATATTTCATAAGACCCCTTTTATTATTTTGAAATTGGCATGTGGTATGGTAAAGAATCATGAAGTTATAGTTAGAATAAAAATCTACTTATTCTATAAAATGGTTATTCATAGTGCATACTGGAGAAAAAAAATCTATTCTAAGAAGAAACAAACCTAACATATGTGTCTGTTGGTCAGAGACCACTTACATATACAAAGCTCCAAAATAGACACTTAAATAGACAAAGTAGTTCACTTAAACAAAGATACAAAATTAATGAGAAAGTTCTGATTTACATATATGATATAGAAATAAACAGTTGCCTGGGGAAAATTTTTACAGTGGGAGAAGTCTCAGAGTATATAGATAAAATTTTATCACTGAAAAATTCCTTGGGGGCAACTGGGTGGCTTAGTTGGTTAAGCATCTGACTTCAGCTCAGGTCATAATCTCGTGGTTTGTGAGTTTGAGCCCTGCATCAGGCTCTGTGTTGATAGCTCAGAGCCTGGAGCCTGCTTTGGATTCTATGTTTCCATCTTTCTCTGCTCCTCCCCTGCTCACACTCTGTCTCTGTCTCTCTCAAAAATAAACAGACATCAAAAAATAAAAATCATTGGAAGTATTACCTCTTTCCAGACTGAATAAAAATCAATTTATATTAAGAATTTACACTTTTGAAATGGATAAGTTAAAATCCCAAATGGAAATAAATATATATACATTGTATCTGAGGTATGAATATATCTGTCATCATTATAGTCAGTGGAATTGTTAATGGATAATATCTCAATTTCCCACAACTTATGTTTGTCACCAACAGCTTTTTCAGGTTTGGAGTGAGAGAGAGAGAAAGAAAGGAGAGAAGGAAGGGGAGAGAGGGACAGATAAAAATAATTTAATTAGCTGGGTAATTGAGTAGCTTATTTTTAACTGACGTTCTCTCAAAGTATTGGAGACTTTGTGATTTCAAATCCTTGCTTTAAACCAAGCACTATATTCTTAAGGGAAAAATTAGGAAGGATTATTAAGGGGATAACTGTATAATATCATAATAACTATCATTATCACATGATATAAAAGGCAAAAGTATATTCTGTATGGGACTACTAATAGTTGTCTTTGGAAAAATGATTGCTAACCATGTAAAAATGTGCTACAGTTATTTTTTTTTTTTTTTTTCTTTTCCTCAAGACCTCCCAAAATGTCTTAGCTTCCCGTGTGGTAGTGTGCTACACTTGACCTCCCCCTAGAGGTCAGTCTATGCGCCATGCTGGCTCACTCTGGTTGGCTTTGTAGAGTTGATCTATAATAATGGGAATGAACTTTCTACCATCTTCATTTTCCTGTTCCTTCCCCCTCCCCCCTTTTTCCCATCTCCTCCATGAGTACCGGAAGCATGGAAATGAATTGGTAAGCTTCTCGGTTCCCTGCTCCTTCTCTAAATTCTACATGGTGTGGAAATCAAGGACCTTTTCTGCAAATGGAATTGCTTCCAGGATTTTGCATCTGATGTACAGGACTTGGCATATTGTGTTCTGAGAATGAATACTACCAAGCCTTTAAAAAAACCTTTTTTGTAAAACATTTAATACTATTAGTTGTCATGAATTACATATAGTCTCACAATCAAAATGCATTTCTTGTTTATATTGACATTTATTTTTATGTTGGTGTGTGTTTGTGTCTGCGTCTATGTCTATGTCTCTAATTTCTCAATTTCTTTAGAAGAGAATGTGAGAATGATTGAATAGCAAGCAATATGGTCTGTAGAGGTTGGTAGAGGAACAGAATGTAGCAGATAAGCATTATGCATTGCTGGCATATTCTTCAGTAACATATTGGTATTATTAGGATACATTTCAGATCCTTTATCATGGCATTTAGCTGTAGCTATGAAAATGGATGTTCCCTCAAATCTCTTCAGAACATAATATCCCTTCTGCCTGAAGAAAACACGTCCAGTTCTCTCTATTTGGGGTGGTAGAATTCAGAGTTTCTCAACTTTGACATCATTGACATTTTGGGATGGATAATCCTTTGTTGTGGGGGGATAAAAGTCACTAGTGTAAGGGAAAGAAGCCAGCCCTTGGTGCTAGTTAAAACTAGATTTAAATTCCTATTCAGCTGTGGTTGCATCTGAGCAAATAGTACACATTTCACATATATGCTGCAAGGGTTAAATAACAATATACGACATACATATATTAGCCTGTCCACCGCCTGAAATACAGCAGTACTCCTCAATTATTCCCACACTTGGACAGAGGCCACTTTTCTTAAAGGATCAATTCAGAGGCACTTAGTTTAGAAGACTTATTTTTACTTCAGACCTTTTAGCATATAGTATATAATGTTCTTTATAATTCATGTCCATTCCTCACAGGAAATTTGTTGTTCTTTGTCTGGGCTGCCACAGCTTCTGAGTCCCAATCTATCATAACATTCCCCCTCCCTGACTAGATGTAATTCGTTGGGTTGCTTTCCTGTGTATAGATGTACAGGATGACTTCCCGGTTCCTGGAAGACAGGGGAGATTCTTGTTCATCTGTGCTTATATTTCAGCTGGCTGGCTCAGAGCTTTGGACCAGTAACACACGAAGGTACATATGAATAGGACATCATCCATGCACGTGTTTACAGAGTCCCACTTAGTAGCCTCTGTGGGGACTGGTGAACACCAGCCCCTCATAATGAAACACTCAGCTGTTATGGTTTCTATTCACAATTTCAGAAAAGAACAGGTCCCCAAGCAAAACAAAATAAGAGAAATGACAATGAAAACAAAAACAATAAAACATGTATTTTTCCAAGTGCTTTGAAGCTACCCTTTTGTCACTAATAACCCAGGATTATGTTTAGAGGTCCTGTTTTTTCTGGACCTTCTAACAGAGCCTTATTCTTTGAAATAATTCCATTGCTGCTGCCCATTATGCTATGTTTGTTGTTTTGTTTTGATTTTATGTCACTTGTGGTTATCAAGAGTGAGAGAAATACTAAGTAGTGAAGTAAATTTATTATACTGTGGGGGAAAAAGACCAAAATCATAAAAAGCAAAAAGACACAGAAAGCATCTATTGGGATAAATCAGAGATAAAAAAAGCAATGAAAAAGTAAGTATCCCATTGTTTTGATACCATTTGTTGAAAAGATTTTCTTCTTTACCATTGAATTTCTTTTTTGCCTTTGTTTCAAATCTATTTATCATACAGATGTAGATCTGTTTGAGTTCTCCATTTCATCCACACTTATCCTTATGCCATTACCACATTGCTTTTACTATTACATTGTTAAAGTAAATGTCAAAATAAGTTAGTGCATGTCCTCCAAATATGCGCTGTGTTTCCAAGATTGCTTTGACCACCCTGTTTCTTTGCGTCTCTTCTAGAATTGTGAAACTAGTGGCCAATTTCTAATTTAAAAAATGTCTCCTAAGATTATAATGCATATCATACTGAATAAAATAATTTGAGAATAATTTATATTGATTACATCTTTCAATCCATGAACACAGTATATCACTCCATTTATTTAAGTTTTGTTTAATTTCACTTAGGATTGTTTTTTAATTTTCAACATGCAGGACTTGCACAGATTTGGTTCAAATTTCCCATGAATGTTTTATGGTTTTTAATACTTTAGAAAATGGAACTTCTAATATTCCAATTAAATAGTTTTTTAAAGAAATAGATTTTATTTTTGTTTACAGATGCTGTAACTTAAGATTTTGCTAAATTCCTTATTTTCAGTTTGTTGGTTTATTTTTAAAACTTTCTACTTAATTATGCAATCTTCAAATTGAGACAGTTTTAAGTCTTTCTTTCTAATTATACTTTGAGTTAACCTTTATTCTTATTGCTCGGGATGATGATTAACATAATTGTTGAAGATGAACAATCTTGCCTTTCTCCCAATAATAAGGAAAATGTGTTTAATATAAAGAGACAGGCTAATACATTTGAATAAATGAATTTTGTTCAAAATGTGTAATTAAACATGCCACAGAGTATAAAAAAGGAAATGCATATTCCTTATCCTTCAAAACTTTAATACCATCACTATATAAATAGCTGTGTCTAATAAAAGAAAAAATAGACACTAAAATATAAAATCATATAAGTATCAAGGAAGCAATTCCTAAAATAATAAATACAATCTGTTTTCTTTTTAAGTTTATTTACTTATATTAATAAAGAGAGAGAATGTGTGTACATGTGCACTTGAGCAGGGAAGGGGCAGAAAGAAGGGGAGAGAAAGAATCCCAAGCAGGCTCCACAATGTCAGCACAGAGCCTGATGTGGAGCTTGATCCAACCAACTGTGAGATCATGAACTGAGCTGAGATCAAAAGGCTAACACCTAACTGTGTCAGTCATCCAGGTGCTCCAAAAACAATTTGATGTTAAAAATACAAATGCAAATACACAGGAGTGCCTGGATATTTCAGCTGGTTGAACATTGGATTCTTGATTTTGGCTCAGGTTATGACCCCAAGGTCATAGGACTGAGACCCACATTGGGCTTTGTGATGAGTGTGAAGCCTGCTTAAGTCTCTTTCTTTCCCTCTGCCCCACCATCACCAAGCCCTCTCTTTCCTTAAAAAAATAAGTAAATAAAAAATAATAAACATAAAAATATTAAAGCATATAGTACAAAACTGTGATAAATTCTTCCATCTATATTGATAAAGAAAAAATGTCAATTCTTATAAATGTCTTTGGACATACTTTAATATTCAAAGCTGTTGGGTATATTTCCTTTCAACCTTCTCTGTAGAAGGATTTAGAAATCTAAATCCTTTACAATAGTAAAGACTTTGGAACAGTGCTTAAATGTAGATAATAACAGTTTTAAGTAAGATGATTAAACAAATATTTGTGAATAAAGATATTTGCTGAAGGGTTATCTTTGATAGCGATATGAGAAATATAAATACCTAAACAAAAAGATTGTTAAATTTTGTGATATGTAAGTGAAGAGGGTTATTATAGTCTGATGCTCACTATATTGTGAGTTATTTTTATCTTCTTAACAAAATTAAAATACATAATAACTTTTTTTTTTTTTTTTAACTGAGGAAAGGCCCTAGAACCTCCTGAAGCCTGGGCCAGATGCTAAAAGGTTTTAAATGCAGAAACAAGGAACTTAAATCTATGCTGTGAATCATGGATTCACCAAACATTCTTCACAGCCAAGCTTCCTCTTAGTTGATGGTTCTTCTCTTTTTCTTCAAGCCACAAACTGTAGGCTCACCCTTGACATTTCTTTTTCTCTCAATTCTCACATCCAAAAAATCCCATTGTCTCTTCATTGGAAACAGATGAAGATTCTAAAAATCTCTTCCTGTCTCCACTGCTATTCTCATGGTCCAGCCTCTGCCCTTTCTTGCCTGTAATAGTCCCCAGTCATACTTTTTGCCTCCATCTCTGCCTTAGTCAAAAATTGTTTTCCAAAATATGTCAAAATATACTACTCCTTTGTCTCAATCCTCTTTTCACCTCCAATTTTGTTTTATAATACCTCCCCATGTCTTTATAATGGCTATAAAATCCTATATGATTTGTCACTAATACATTTGAGTGCTGTTTGCTATTTTCCTTTATGCTTCCTCAGATCCTGTTATATCAGTCTTCTTGAATACAACAAGTATCCTCGCATTGTAGGATTCTGATCAAACTGTTCCTAGATATATGCTTGGCTAAATCCCTCATCTACTTCAAGTGCATGTTCAAATTTCATCTTTTCAAAGAAGACTAATCATACAATTTAATAATGCAACTCATGCCACCGACCTCCTCCATAATTAAAGTTCCTGATCATCTTCACCTGGTCTACTATTGCACTGTTTTCTTGTAAAATGAATTACTTTCTCACATACTATATAATTAATTTTCTGAATTTAATATTTCCCATTTATCTTCTCTTGCTTGCCGTGCTCTGCATAGACATGAATCATTTTTGTTTTTAATTTTTTCATTGATGTACCTCAGGTCCTAAATGAGTACCTAGCACATGGTGAGTATGTGATAAATATTTATGAAATGAAAGAATGAATGAATGATCTCCTTTTTATCTTTTTTATGATGTGTTCACACCTAAATATTCATAATCTATTATGTGCACAGGGCATTTTGGTTTTTAATCTCTGTATCTTTATTGTATCATTTTAGACTTAAAAAGATATGCATTTTTTTTAACCTGGCTAACTTATTATTTTTCAAATTCACACAATTTTAACTAATGCAGATTTTAAATTTCTTCATAATCATAATAAAAGTGATATATATAATCAACCAGAAGTTAACTTATACTAAAATTCCCATTCTTTCTTGTGAGAGTTTTTCAGAATTCTTCTGGACCAGCAAGGAAGAAAGGGCAGACTGAGGACACACAGAATCCAGCTGCCAAAGAAGTTCTGTCCTTGTTATTTGATTCAAATTAAAATAACATGTTTATGTAAGCATGTTTTTGAAAGAATAACATAGTATGAATTTCAAATGTGGTTATTAGTATTACATCCAAATAATTAGCCTTCGATGATAATTTATCTGAGTGGAGCTGGAACACTGGGGAGCTATTTCTATAATGGCAGTATTCCTAGAATCTGCCAGTGTACAGCAAATACTTACATCTCTACATCTACCATGTAGCCTGGACTATTTTAGGTTTACTACGATTGTTTTCTTAAAAAATCTATGAATAGTGGCATTCATACATACTAAGTAAGCTCCCTGAAAGATAAAGAAACAAAGAGGTGAGGTCTAATATGGAAAGTAGGCAGGAATACAGAATAATCTTTAGAGTGTGTCCTGCATGGCAGACAGCTCATCTTTGTTGACATGAAGGATGGATTGTTACAGCCCAGCACTGGGCCATTGTAAATCCAATCTAAATGAACATTACACTTTAGATTGATTGAGTAGGTTGAAGCAAGAGCAGGTGCATTATGTTAATTTATCCTTTCCGGTTTTTAGTTTTTAGAATGGACATGGTGGTGCAGCTGGAAGGGGTATCAGGTAAAGGGTTTAAGCAATCTTATGGGATTGGGTATCTGGTTTGGAAAACAAAAGATATCCTCAATCAATCTAATATCACTAACTAACATTTCTTTCCCAATAAAACTACTCCCGAGTTTTCATCAACTTCCTAAGATGCAAATGTATTTGCCACTATTACCCAGTTGACGTTAGCATTTTATAAATTTTTAAAAGCCTGTAGGGATAGTTTAGGAGTTTGGCTTCACTTAGCTCTGAACATAACTCTTCTCAGTCTTCTAGAGACTACATAGCATATAAGTGGACAGTTTATCTCCTCGTCTTAAGATTGCCTATGCTTCTCCAGTTTTCTCCCATTTATTTATCTTCTATTTTTAGTGTAGTCTGGTTTCTGTGTTCCTTCGTTCTCTATTTTATCACAGCACCTTACATGTAATCACCCAGTGTGATTGGAAAATATTTTTCTATCTGCCACTTAGTCCTTGAAATCACAGACTCTACTTTCATTTTTTGTGAACAGCAGAATGCCAGGTGCCACAATAATCCTTGCATATACACACATACCCATGTGGGAGGAAAAAAAAGGATTGGCTACATGAATCTAGGATGGCATTGTTTTTTTAGGTTTTTGAGGGTTTCAAAATTTTTGGATAATCCTGATTTACTGTTATCAATAACATCTTCTAGGGTTTATTTTTAAAATGCAAATCAAGATTATAGTGGAAGTAAAGTAATTCATCAAGTTCAAAACTTACTCATGTGATACTTGTTCAAAAAGGTATGCTTCATCAGACCAAATACTATATTGAATTCACTTCTTTAATTTTTCACTTGATGACAAATTAAAATTAATTGAGATAGCAATTCTGTTACAAAAAGAAATAACTTTAAGTAGTGAAAAATTAAAATTGACTTCATTTAATTACTTCAATTTTAACTTATAATTATAATTTAATTATGGTTTAATGATGGTAGTGTAATACTCTCCATTTAAAGTAAATGGAAAAAAATACTAATTTTTTTTCATGTAAGAACTGATTGGGATTCATCAGCATTACAATTGTATCAGAACAAATTTCTTAAATTGTCTCAGCTTTGAGCTTAGGATTTATCTGTAATGCAAAAGCACTTAATAATTA
>NW_027528612.1:280387-315518 GCF_008692635.1 Crocuta crocuta
TACTGTCTCATAACTATAATATCTATTATTTTCAAATAACATGATTATTATAATTTGTTTTTGTAAAACATGAGTAGTTTATTCAGCATATTTCTTTGGTTGACAAATTTTACAGACTGATTTTCAATATCTATTCAATAATTTAGTGTAGGTTGTTGAAAGTTTAGGAAGGTCTTTAGAATATTAATAGTGACTTAGGTATGTAACCTAATCATGATTAACACAACAATATAACAATGAAAACCACAGCTGTATTAATTTTAGTTACAGGGCCCACTGAAAGCCAAGTGTGTATTTTCTCCCTCCATTGTTTAGAACCATTCAGAATACCCAAGGGGATAATCAGCCCTTTAATTAAATCTGAAAGTTCCCCTGATGTGCTGAAAGAGTGCTTTGAAGCCAAGTTTTTCATATGAAAATATTGATGCTTTAACACAATTTTCTGTCATTTTCTTCCATGATCAGAATCTAAATACTGAGTTTCATTACTGAAATGAAAAACAAAGTATGGTTTTCATTAATTTTAAGAAAAATATATTGATGCTTTCAGACATGTATTTAACTGACTTAAATATTCTACTAAATATCTTGTGATAATGAGCAAATTCTTAATAAAAAATGGGTCTTAAAGATGGAATTGTTTTTTAAATTTTATTCGTCTTATGACTCTTTAAGTAAGCAACTTTGCCCAGGTGACATTAAAAAAAATTACATGATTGCTTTGTTTCACTGAGTTTTCTCCAACTGAGAAAGGTTAGCATGCTCTAACATTGTGACTTGGTGATCATGAACTCAATGAAAAGAGAAATTAATTAAGGTTCAAGAAATACAAATCTGTGTCACATGAAAGACTCTACTACACAAATCTATAACAAAATGCAAATATATTTTCAAATATGTTGGTTTCCCATAATTAGTGATAAGTAAAACAGTTTGATTTGCTTTATGTTTACCAGCTCCTAAAATAAGATAGAGTTATTAGAAATCAAGGTTCAAAAAAAGACTTTTATCCTCTAAACCTGCTGTCTGGTACATTAGGAGACAGTGATTTCTATGATAAAAAATAAGGTAGGAAGAAGGCTGAGAATTATCGGAGTGTTACTAGGATCCTACTTAGAGTGCAGGAACTGATCACTGAGAAGCTGACACTGTTCCCTATATGAAGAGGTTGGCCATGAAGAAATTGAAGGGAGGAGTGTTCCAGACGTAGGGAAGAAAAAGTGCAGATGTCCTGAGTATGGAGTTTGCTAGACACTTTTAAAGGAAAATCACAAGGAACAAAGTGTGGCCTGAACAAAACAGTAGGTAGATTCAAGAGGTATGGGAAGCCAAACTGTGTAACACATTATAGACTTTTCTGAGAAGAAATGAGATAGGTGGTGATGACAAGATCTGGTACACAAAATGAGTGTAATCGGGATTAAAGAACATTCAGAAGGCTGTGTTGAAAGGAGACTGAATGAGACAATGGTAGAGGCAGGGAGATCAAGAAAAAAACAATCTACATTTACTTGTTTTCCTTAGATTTGGATGGTACACTGGAAAGCAAGATGGCAGTTGATATTTAATTTTTAACTGTGTTATTATTATTTTTTTTTGAGAGAGAGAGAGAGAGAGTATGCAAGGAGCAGGGAAAAGGAGCAGGGAGAGAATCGTAAGCAAGGATCNATTTAACTGTGTTATTATTATTTTTTTGAGAGAGAGAGAGAGAGAGAGAGAGAGTATGCAAGGAGCAGGGAAAAGGAGCAGGGAGAGAATCGTAAGCAAGGATCTATGTTCAGTGCAGAGGCTGACATGGAGCTTGATCCCACAACCCTGGGATCATGATTTGAGCCAAATTCAAGAGTTGGACAATCATCTGACGGAGATTTTATGCAACATCTTTCTTCTTTTATAGTTCTAAAATCTAAAGTCACACAAACTATTAAAAGGTGGTCAAGGCCTACAGAAATGATTCAAAATTGCATGAAACTTCAAATAACCAGAACATTAGAAAACTAGTGAAAAAGCATGTCAGCTATCAAATTACACTTAGAAATGTCGTATATATGGATATAAATAAATAAATGAATAATTAGGATAAAATTACAAATTTGTGCATCTAAATTTGATACCAGTAGAAGTTGAAGGCTCAAATCCTTTACATTTGATAGAGTTCTAAAAAGTCATTGTTAAATATCAACATGCATGTAGAACTGAAAAGATTTTACTTGAAGGATAAGGGTCCATGTATAATAATTTTAACTTGAAACAAATCCAATGACTGCCAATATTGAACTAAATGGATAGGGACAAATATTGGTTAAATGAATAGTTATCTGATATTAGGAGAAAACTGAACCCTATAATCAACCTGTTCTGGTGAAATAATTGATAAATGGATCTTCAGCATAAAATCAAACAATGCCATAACATGAACGATGCTAATTGAGAACACAATAAAGCCACAAGGACATATTAAGACCTCTGTCAATAATATTAGAGATGTCAACTCTCAATAGATTACAAAACCACGATCTATATCTGTGGGAGGGTGCGGATGGTGTGTGAGAGTGATAATTAACTTTTAGGAAAAATAGGTATTTCCAATAATTTTTGGACTAATAAATAAACATCTTAGTCAATGATTAAAATCTCACCTCTTGATTTGTATATGTGGAGAAAAAAGCAACTCTCAAATACGGTAAATAACTTACCAAATGATTACCAACAAATAAAGTTTAGCATCTCTATAAATACTGACTGAGGTATAATTATATTATGTGCTTTCCAGTTCACTAGGATATATCCTGGATAAGACTGATTGAGGTAGGTTTAATTGAATTGTTGTTTGAGATAAGCTGAATAAAAATGCATCATTGATAAATAACTAAGAATAAATAAGAAAATTTTTCTTCAGTTATATAAGAACAAAGACACGACTCAAACGTTGATATTCGTTTGCAGGAAAAAGAAAATGTGTCTGATTTGGATTCAGTCTGCCATGGCCAAATGGGAAACTCAAGTATTTCATATGCACATTCAGCAATTATATAAACTGTTTTCAATAACCTACATGATGAAGTAATGTCAAAAAATATCTTATTTTTTCAAAACTGACATTATTCAAAACTGCATCTTAATTATCTTTTTTAAGACAGTAAAGAATTCCTGGAAGATTATTATTTTGATCATCTCATTTCTTTTTTTTTTTTAATGTTTTATTTATTTCTAGGAGAGAGAGAGAGAGAGACAGCATGAGCAGGGGAGGGTCAGAGAAAGAGGGAGTCACAGACTGAAACAGGCTCCAGGCTCTGAGCTGGCAGTCAGCACAGAGCCCGACGCGGGGCCCGAACCCACGAACCGCGAGATCGTGACCTAAGCGAAAGTCGGACGCTTAACCGACTAAGCCACCCAGGCACCCCTGATCATCTCATTTCTTACAGTGCTATCTTTGTTTGGAAATCTCATCATTTTCTATGTTCCTTTATATACTAAAGAAATCAATATACCTGGTGAAGCATCTATTCATTTAAGATAAATAAAATTATAGTTCACAAACAAGGCAACAACGACAAGAAATTTACTTGCATTGGTTTGAAAAAAAGAGATTTATCCAATTATAAACATGCTTCTACAAGCAAGGATAATATCAAACTTTCAGAACAAAGTACAACCAGGAAAAAGATCAGAACAACTCTTTTTTGCTGTTGTTCATTACTACCTCATTATGCTGACTTTGGCCAAAGTCTCATGGACCTAGTTTAATGAAGGGATAATGAAAGCTCATCCTTTCCCATTTTTATGCTAGATCAACTCAGTATTATTCAAACATGTTTCTCTCTTTTGGAAATTCACACTACAAAGAGTTCTTTTTTTTCTTTATATTTGAATGCACAAGCATGTAACTTACTGAGATCTGTTAACTATATGACTTCAGCATGTTTCGTACCATCCTTAGTAAAAGACTGATAATAGCTCCTACTTTAAAAAGTTACTAAGAATTTTAAATTACTGAACACATTCAAATTATGTGTCTGGCACATTGTAGAGCTTGATGAATATCATTTATTTGCATTGTTGTTGCTAATAATGATAGTTCTTAGAATACTGGTTTAAATGATTTCTAGGTTAATGTGCTAGATGTTAGCATAGAGAAGGAGAGGATTTAGAATTGACTCCCTACCTTAAAGAAATTTATATTCTGGGAGTAAACATCCCCATACAAATGACTTAAACACTAGGGAAAAAATCAAATAATTTTGAGTTTTGTTGGTTTATTTAGTAAAGTGTGTCAATATTTCAATAAATGTACCCACGGTGCTCTGAAAATGCTGATTCAGTTTCCCTAAGACTATTCCTTGTAGCAACCCTATTTAACTCTTTTAGTGTCTATACTGGGTTACATAAAACAGTAGCCTCATTTTTCAACTTAGATACCCCACATATAAATATAAATATATATATATAGCCCTATATATATACATATATATATATCCCAAATATATCCCCATGTTTCTATTGTTACTTTGTATATCTGTTTTTAGTGAATTTCCAATAATAAATACAGATAGAATGAAATCATTTAAGACATAGGAATAAAAGTCAAGTAATAAATTTTGGTTGATGGAAATACATGAATGAGGTAAGCAGGATATATAATAATAATACACAGTCAATAAAAATAGAAAAAATGTATAGATCACCTCCACTGTACAGAGTTTGTCTGCAAATGCCTAGTGAGGTCAGGTCAGGCCAAGAAAATTCAGGCTTGCTGCTAAAATATTGACACCAGGTGGAAATTCAACCCTCAAAATCTAGCACCCTAATCTGTAGAAATTACATTACAATGATAAAGGCTTGAAGGTGGTGGAAGTCAGGTATTAGTAAATAACACAAATTAAAAAAATATGTAAACAGTAAATAGTGACTTCTGAAAATTACTTTTTTTTTTTCAACCAAATTGTGTTTTGATGTGTTTGTCAGGATAAAACTAAAAAGAGTAAAAAACATAAAATGTTACCTCAGATCATGAAATGCATTAATCTAATGGATAGCCCTGTTTACTATTAACCATCAGGATACAAAAAAGATTCTGCCAGTGTCAACAGTTCTGATCTTGAAATAGTTGTTATTGAGCTGTTCATTCTGATAGCAATTGACCAACATGCTCCATTGTTTCTAAAAACCATTCTTCATTATGATAGAAAGTCCATATCACCAGCACCGTATGACTCAGAAGATGCTCATTGTTTGGCTTCTTATAGATACAGAGCATAATTTAAGTTTATCTAAAAAATATACTCATGTATAAACTGAAACACAAGAATGGATAGGGAAACCTCCTGTTTTACTCCATTTAGTTTGCTCTGTCCGGTTCCCAGGACTTCTAAACTATCTTTGTTGTTACTTAAATGGTATTCAATTTCCATGATTATTATTATAATTCTCATAACACAATATTTTAAAAATCCAAAAAAGTATGTCCCCTGAGTCCTCTCTTCTGCCTAACTCTTCCTGCTGATTCCACTTTTCCTTTCCCTCCTTCCTCCCTCTTCTCTTGTCTCTAATCTCTTTTCTTCTACCTTTCTCTTTGTGGAGCAGGTAATCATGTGTGGACTTTTTAGGCAACAGCAATAATTTTAAAAATTATCCTGGCAACAGGTAATATATTAGTAGTGGCTATAGAACCTGATACATTTTTTCAAAGACACATCAAACAGATGTGTATGAACTATCAAGAAGTGCAAGAATAGTAACTGAGAGGTGAGCTGAAGGCGAAGCCATGGGATACGTAATTAGTTGGCAAATTTAATTTTAATATTTTGGGTTTATTTAATTATTTTTGAAAGAGAGAGAAAGAGAGCATCTGTGTGCAAGTGGGGGAGGGGCAGAAAGATGGAGAGAGAGCGAATCCCAAGCAGGCTCAGCACTGTCAGTGCAGAAACCAATGTGAGAGTTAAACCCACAAACCATTAGATCATGATCTGAGCTGAAGTCTGATACTTAGCAAACTGAGCCTCAATGCCCTTCACTTTTTTTTTTAAAGAAAAGTAATACTGTGAAGTTGCTATGAAATGCTCCCAGCTAAAAAAAAGACATCTGATGGTCACAACATCCTAACTTCTCACAAAGAAAACTGATTCCTTCTAAATTTCATCCAATGATAATACATGCCACTTGTAGCAGCACAAGACAAATGTCCATTTTCCTCTATTTGACAATAAAATTTTTCTCATAATTTTTAACCTTTAAATATTATTTTTAAGTGATATCATGATCACATTAAAGACAGTGTAAAGCATGTCTGCCCTATCTAAAATAGTATTTCTTTAGAAACTCCCTGTGTAAACTTTTCTATCAAGACGTACTTTTATCTTTCCAAGTTTAGCATTATCCTGATATTAGTGATAATTATACCTTTGTGGATTTTTTGTTTTTTGTTTTTTTTTAGACGTTGACCACCCATTATATGCATCCTTAATCAAATGGTTAATGAAACTGGACTACTTCTTACACCATACACATAAATAAATCAAAAATGGATGAAAGACCTAAATGTCAAACAGAAAACCATCAAAATCATACTGGAGAAAACAGGCAGAGACCTTTTTGACCTTGGCCACAGCAACTTATTACTAGACATGTCTCTAGAGACAAGGGAAACAAAAGCAAATATTAACTATTGGAACTTCATCAAGATAAAAGCTTCTGCACAGTAATGGAAACAATAAATAAAACTAAAAGGCAATCTATGGAATGGGAGAAGATATTTACAAATGGCATATCAGAAATTGGCTGGTACCCAAAATATATAAAGAACTTATCAAACTCAACACCCCAAAAACAAATAATCCAGTGAAGAAATGGGCAGAAGACATGAACAGACACTTTTCAAAGAAGACATCCAGATGGGTAACAAACACATGAAAGAATGCTCAACATCACTCATCATCAGGGAAATACAAATCAAAACTACAGTGAGATACTACCTCACACCTGTCAAAATTGGTAAAATTAATAACACAGAAAACAACAGATGTTGGTGAGTATGTGGTTAAAGGGGAACCCTTTTGCACCCCTAGTGGGAATGCAAACTGGTGCAGCCACTCTGGAAAACAGTATGGAGTTTCCTTAAAAAAATAAAAATAGAAATACCCTACAACTCAACAATTGCACTACTAGGTGTTTGTTAAAGGATACAAAAATGCTGATTTGGAGGGGCACAGGCACCCGAATGTTTAAGGCAGTGCTATCAACAACAGCCAAAGTATGGAAAAAGCCCAAATATCCATCGACTGATGAATTGATAAAGATTTAGTGTGAAGATCACACACACACACACACACACACACACACACACACACACACACACTGGAATATTATTTGGAGACCAAAAAGAATGAAATCTTGCCATTTGCAACAATGTGCATGAACTAGAGTATATTTTGCTAAGCAAAATAAGTCAGAGACAAAACAAATATATGATTTCACTCCTATGCGGAATTTAAGAAACAAAACAGATAAACACAGGGGAAAGAAAGGAAAATAAGAGAAAAACAGAGAGAGAGACAAACCATGAGACTCTTAAATACTGAGAAAAAACTGAGGTTTGCTAGAGGGGAGGTAGATAGGGGCATGGGCTAACTGGGTGATGGGCATTAAGGAGGGCACTTGTCAGGATGAGCAGTGAGTGTTATATGTAAGCGACGAATCACTGGGACTTACTCTTGAAACCAATATTACACGATGTGTTAACTAACTTGAATTTAAATAAATTATATATATATATATATATATTTACTTCATCTAGCTTTTTAAATGTACATACATAGAATCATACTGTGCCTACATCTTTAACTCAAGATTTTATTTCTAAGAATCAGGAATCTGATTGTGTATGGTTGCAGTTAACTTATTTCCATCACTTTGTAGTAATTCATTGCCTGTTGCTACCACAATTCAGTTGTGCATTTATCATTTAGTCTCTTATGAATAATGCTGCTCTGAACATTCTTGGATATATCTTCTTGCATAATTTCATCCACAGAGTAGAATTTCTGGAGCTTAGGGTATTAGTATCTTGAAATGTACTATACAATGGTAAATGTTAACCACAATGATTATACCCTTTACAGTTTCATCACAATATATAAACAGTCCCATTGCATTGGTTTCATGCCATAATTTAGTCATTAGATTTTTATACACACACACACACACACACACACACACACATATTTGCAAATCTGCAGGAAATAAAATCATAACTTAGTTTGACTTCAACTTGAATTTCAGTCATTATTTAGTAATAATTGCAAATTTTGATAAATGTTGGAAAAATCCTATTCAGAAAAGCTCTGACAACTTACATTCAATAAGAGTGTTTATGAGAATATCCATTTGTCTCAGTCTTAAAATAACAAATGTATTGACTGTATATTTTGGCAACATGAGAGGTACAATTTAGATATTAATCTTGATGTAATATGCATTACCATGATAAGAGGGTACTATGAACAATTTTACACCAACAAACTGGACAAACCTAGAAACACACAACCTACCATTACTGAACCATATGAAATAGAAAATCTGAACTGATTACTAGTAAGGAGATTGTGTCAGTAATCAAAAACTTTCTGACAAACAAAAGTTCAGGAAAAGATAGCTTCACTGGTGAATTATACCCAACATTCAAAAAAAAAAATCAAAGAATTAATATTAGACCATCTTAAACTTTTCCAAAATAATAGAAGAGGAGGAAACCCTTCCAAACTTATTTTATGAGGCCAGTGTTACCCCAATACCAAAACCAGTCAAGAACACCACAAGGAAAGAAAATTATAGACCAATATCCCTGATGAACAGATGAAAAATCCTCAACAAAATATTAGCCAACTGAATTCAACAATACATTAAAAGGATCATACACCTTAATCAAGTGGGATTAATTCCAAGGATGAAAGGTTGGTTCAACATCTACAAATCAGTGAATGTGATATACTGCATTAACAAAATGAAAGATGCAAATTATATGACTATTAGGACGCAATTCTCCACGTATCTCTCACATTCCTTTATTTTTAGCAATTAACACTAATTCGCTCAGATAGTAAAGATAAAGACCTCTCTGTTCTTTCACCAGAAACCACCTGCTCACTTTCCAGAACAATAGAGAGAAGGCCCATCTCCAGGAGGGAACAATGGGAAAACTTGGCAGTAGGTCACTTGTAA
This sequence comes from Crocuta crocuta, assembly GCF_008692635.1. Taxonomy (NCBI): domain Eukaryota; kingdom Metazoa; phylum Chordata; class Mammalia; order Carnivora; family Hyaenidae; genus Crocuta; species Crocuta crocuta. The sequence continues at coordinate 289,604 of NW_027528612.1, forward strand.
GTCTAGGCGTTTCTTAAGTTCATTGTTCCACAGATGCCACACAAACCTACTGTGTGTACAGCATCCACACAGTCTAGTTTTGGATCACTCCCCTTGATTTAGGGGAGGGGATCCAAGGGAAGCGACAAGCATGAAACGCTTTTCTGCTCACTCCCTCATGAGTAACAAAGCCCTTTGTACCTATGTCTTCCACAAGCATCTATGAAAACAAGAAAAGTTAACTAGATAGCTTTCAAGTAGGATGCAATCTCAGATCCCTCTAAGTTCTTGACAGTGACAAATTCCTCTCTGGAGAAATGAAAAACATGATGCAGTTTGACCTTAGGTACAGAACAAGTGTGAAAGGTGGGTGGGGGTGGGGAAAAGGCAAGTAAGAAACAATGAAAGGCAAGGAACTAAAGATACCCCAACAGATGGCAGGTTACTCCTGTAGAGTTCTCCTCTATAGAAACATGGTCACTCTAGTCCTTGATGCTTCAGTACCTATTTCATGGCTTTAAAAACAATACATTGATGTTTTTATCTCACTTTTCTATTTCTTACAGGGAGTACTGTTCTGCCATAGGCTTCTCCATCCTACTTGATATCAGAGATAATTAGGAATTCTTTTAGTAAACTAGCAATAGGAAATTCTTAACCTTATAAAAAAACATCCTTACAATATACATTACTCTAAAAGTGTAAAAAAGGGGTAGAAAATACTGAGGATCTTTCTGGAAAGGAAAAGCAGAGAAAGAGGGGAAATTATATCAGACATAAGGCTTTATCAAAAAGCTATAGTAATTAAAACAGTATGGTACTGATACAACAATTAACATATAGATCAATGAACAGAAAAAGAGTTCTGAGAAAACTTAGATATGAAAGGAAAATTGGAAGTTGCAGAGGTAAGTTCACAGATCAATTGAGGTAGAAGGTAATCCACATTAAATGAGCCATATAAGAAATATACAATTAAATTCATAAATCAAAAATAACTCCAGAGTATACTTTACACATGTCTTTCCATCCTTAATGTGAAATAAAATGTGTAAAAATTTTGTTAAGAAATATTGTTATTTTTAAAGCTAATTTTTAAAAACAGCAAATTTGATTTGACAAAAATTCAGACCTAAATTTGGGGTATTGTTTGTATTAGTAATATATGATTAGCATCTACAAACAAATAAAAAAGTCATAATCAAAACAATATAAAAACAGGTAAGGACATGCACATGATTTCAGAAAAGAAAAACTTTTAGTGAAAAATATTATGAAAAGATACTAAAGTTGACTACTAAGCTGGGAAAGCCTAATCAAGACCTCATGGCATCTTTTTCAGACATTGTTTTGTCAAAAATTGAATTTTGACAATGCAAATTGTTATTTAAAATTGAATTAATTGAAGTTTTAACATAAAACAGTATTTTTTTGCATATGTTATTATTTATTTTCCATTTCTCTACAAGGCAAGCAAACATCATGAAATGGTGAATTTTGTCTACTGTGTTAAATACTACATTTCAAACACTTAGAGTTGACACATGGATATGCAAATATTTATCAAGTGAACAACTATGAAATAACTGCTGAGTTCCAAATATGAAAGACAGTGAAACAGATATTTAGACTTCGTCTCATCTCCTTTTCCTTTCCATTTTCTTAGTTTGATGGTTTTTAATAACTTTTGCTTTTAAAGATTTATCCATTTTAGCATTTTCTTATATTGTATATTTATAATTGCCTTTATTTAGTTCAGTGCTCAATTAACTGATGTACCTCTCACAGTACTTTGCTATTATGTATTTCTCATTCCATGAACTATTTATCTATATATATATGTCTATTTATTTATCTATTAATTTAAAGAGCTAGTTTATTTTATTTTTTAAAGTTCTATTTTTTTTTTTTTTTGAGAGAGAGAGAGAGAGAGGAGGGGCAGAGAGACAGAAAGAGAAAGAATCCCAAGCAGGCTCCACATTGTCAGCACAGAGCCTAATGCAGGGCTTGAACTCACCAACCATGAGATTATGACCTGAAATGAAGCCAAGAGCCAGATGCTTAACTGACTGAAACACCCAGGCACCCCCATGAATACTATTTAGACAATAAATGCCATTTTGGTTCATGTTGGAAGACTCTATCTTGTGCCCATAAAATTTATTTTATTACATTTTATTTACAGAATCGCTCATAAGTTCTGTATTTCCTAAGCTCTTCCTTTTTCTCTGGTTTCTTCATCAACAGCATATTTGGCAGTGTCCATTTGGCCATGATATTTATAACAGTGTATAAATATCACATATAATTTTACCATGTGCCAGATAATACTTGGAGCACTGAAATATATTAGTTCACTTAATTTTTACAACAATCACATAAAGTAATATTATTATGATATTATTATAATATTATAATCAGAAAACATAGGCAATATTGGATCAGTTACTGATAAGCTGGTTACCCAAAATACGTAAGCAGATACCCTACTGCAAAAGGATATAACCATAATTTTTTTGTTTACCCCATTGTCCTGTTGCCATTCTGTATTACCTTGGATTCAGGAATGTGCCCATAAACTATTTAATGATTCCAGCCTTCTCTGTTCCGATTATTAGAACAATGTCAATAATTTGGCTTTTTTAAAATAATAAATTATTGTAAATTTGGTGTTACAATTTTCATTGTATTGGCAGCTATTTGAATTATTTGCTTTGCATGTGAGATGATTCTGATGTGACATAGTGATTATTTTTATTTTTTTATTATTCTTAGCTATAGATAGAAGGGCATAAGCAGTGGAATTCATTTGCAAAATGAGACAGAATTCCTCTGAATTACAATTTTTCAATCAATGGTGGGAAATATCTTTCAAACTTGTAATATATTATCATACTGTATTCTCATACTTAGCAAAGATATAAAATTATCTTATTTGATTTTTTAATATCAGGAATTTACTCTTTTTAAAAAAAATTAATGTTTTATTTATTTTGAGAGAGAGAGAGAGGGACAGTGTGAGCAGGGGAGGGTCAAAGAGAGAGAGAGATGCAGAATCTGAAACAGGCTCCAGGCTCTGAGCTAGCTGTCAGCATAGAGCCTGATGCGGAGCTTGAACCCAAGAGCCTTGAGATCGTGACCTGAGCCGAAGTTGGACGCTTACCGACTGAGCCACCCAGGCGCCCCTGGAATTTACTCTTTTGAATAATTTGTCTTAAGCCATCAAAGAGTGAGAACCAAGAAGCCCAACTTTCTTTTCCAAGGAGACTTGATGAATTTTTTGAATATTGAGAATCAGAATAGATAGCCAAAGTCTAGTTGTGCTAAAGGTAAAATAGATGGGTGCAAGAGTGAATCTCCATTCGTAAAGCCCATAGCATAGTAACTAATTTCTACCTATGTTTGATTCTGAGATTTGAAAGATCAAAAAGAATTCAAACATTTTGAAAGTAATTAACTGTTGCCAGATTACACTGAAATATTCTTGATTGCCCTAAATTATCTCTCTATCCTATTCTTCTCCACTCTTCACTAGGCTCCAAGACCTTTATGGATTACATAAAATTTAGCCTCCCTTCCTCTCTACTTTCACCTGGGTTCACATAAAGAAATACCAAGAGAATATGACAGTGAGGCAATAAGGCCTTCATCAGGAATTCTTAGGAATGCAGTTATTATATCTACATGAATGTATTCCTGGTGAGGCTGCTGTAAAAGATATTCACGATATTTATTAATTTAAAAATACATTAATGAGATTGGTTCTTTGTGCCAGGTATTTCTTTTTTCTTTTTTAATTTTTATTTATTTCTGAGAGAGATAGAGAGAGAGGCAGCATGCGCAGGGGAGGGTCAGAGAAAGAAGGAGACACAGAATCAGAAACAGGCTCCAGGCTCTGAGCTAGCTGTCAGCACAGAGCCCTATGAGAGGCTCGAACCCAGGAACTGTGAGATCATGACCTAAGCCAAAGTCGGACGCTTAGCCGACTGAGCCACCCAGGTGCCCCCTAGGTATTTCTTTATAGTTGTGAATTTTTTTTTTTCAAAAATAGATAGTTGAATAAGATGAAGTACCACTTATGAACATGTGAAGTTTATCTTCTAACTACAGTGAGTACATCATATGAAAGAGAATGGGATCTCAGGCATTGTGAAATCTAGTGCATTATTTGATTATATAGATTCTAATTTTTTTCTTTTATGACTGGATGTTTAATTATAATAAATAGAAATGAGTTTTCTACCTAAGAAATCATATTTAAAATATAACTTTAAAATAGTGAGATTTAACTTGATGTACTGGAATTTGTTTATTTAGCAGATTTACATAATTTAAAGCAAACACATGCTATAGTCTATATGAACATATTTCAACATATTTAAGTGCACTAAATTATGCAAATACTAAAAATTAAGTTACTGAGAATATTTTATTAATTAAAGAAAAAGACAATTGAATTATTAGGGAAATACCCTGTATTTTGTAAATTGGGAAATTTGTATTTTTTTTTCAGAATGCTTAAAAAAAAGATGTTGAATCTTAACATTTGAGTCTCTTAAGTTCACTAAATTTTAGAGTTCATGGCATATTCTTTCAGGTCAAATTCAAAGAAGTTAATTCTATTTAGCCCTCTGGAAGAATACTCCATTAATTAGTGGTATCCTAATTAAGGCTGCTGGTGAGAAAGGAAGGCTAATTAAGTTACAGCAGCTGCTCTCTCTGTACCGTAAATGAAGCTATATTGTTTAGGACTGCCCTGGTTTAAATGTGAAAAAAAATGTTAATACTTCATATAGTCTTTAAACTATTTTTACTTTGACTTTAGCTTTCTTATTTTATAGGATAACTGTTATAAAAAATGTGCTTGCTCAAAAAAATAAAAGAGAAAAAATGTAGGATTAACTTTCTAGTAAACACAGTACCATTCAGATTGTGACAATTTTCCTTTTTTTTTTTTTCTGATTTAAGGTATACACATACTATTGGCGAATCCATAATACAAAATTCATAAAATATTCATGTTTTCAAATGACCTGCTCTAAAATGAAAAACTTTCATATCAATTCATATAAAGTTAAGTTTTTTCTCTGTGTTTATTATTTGGTGAACTACTTTTAACATATTAAAGTTTGATTTAAGCTTGCCTCCGGTTGTACGCAGAAAATCGCCATGACTTGTAAATGATACTTTTTGCAATGCCATCATTGTTTTCACAGTTGTGAGCTTATATTTGCTTCCAGACCCTGCCAATATGTTTTCAAAGCTCTGTGGTTTTCTTATGGTTCCTTCCAAACCCTGCCTGCCTATCATAAAACTGCCAAATGGATTTTTTTGGGGGGTGCATGGGAAGTATTTTTTTAGCTTAGAATTTTGCAAACTAAGGACATTTATAAACGAATGACGAATAAACACGAACATTAAAATTGAAAACTAGACAAGTAGGTAAATTGAAAACTAGACAAGTAGGTCACAGGTTAAAATAATTCAGTGTGAAATAATGTATTTCTTCTTGGAAATTGAATTCTGTCATTGCTTTGGAATGGATAAATCAGAATTTCTGTTTTAAAAGAATTTGGTGTATGCTTTAATATTCAAACAGATCAGTACAATACAGGCATTAGCTTGGCATATATATATTTGAAAAAGTTAGACAAAGTAACATAACCATGTAAAATAAGATTAAAAGTTATATATATTCATAAAATATCTGCCAAAGTGAATTAGCCAAAAACTAGAAATGATAAAATATAGCTGTGTTCTCCATTTCTTGCAATATGACACGTTAGGTATCTGTCAGGTCAGCATATAAAAATTCTGGGAAATATAGCAAAATGTATTTCTAAAAGCCTCCCTAATTTTATGAACATATTCTAACTGAAGTTGCAAACACAGATTGAGAAACTGAGTGATAAAGTTGGTTTTGCTTGAGAATGTTTGGTTACTTTGATGATGCTGTGCTTACATGGCCTCCTGGCATACAACACACGGAAAGATGAGCTAACAATTCACTTATGAAGGGGTGTCTAACAATTCTGGGCATATGTGAGAGGGAACCAGGGATAAACGTGGGTCCTCTAATCTGATATCTGAGTAACAACATTCCTGCTTGACACTGAGCAGGGAAGGCAAGTGAGGAAAAAGATCTTTGAAAGGTATTACTATGGAGGTGCCTGGATGGCTGTCAGTTAAGTGTCTGACTATTGATCATGATCCCAAGGTTCCTAAATTCAAGCCCCCACTTGGAATCTGCCTCTCTGTCTCTCTGTCTCTCTGTCTCCATCTCTCTCTCTCTATCTCTCGTTCCCTCCTTCTCTCAAAATAAATAAATAAACTTAAAAAAAAAGAAATGTGTAACTCTGAAGCAAACATAGTATAGGTTTCTCAAATTGTGTATTGAAAACACTCATGTTATAATTCTAATTTAAAATTTTCTTGGATTGGTGGTGCTTCAGTGTCTGTTAGAAGCAATGCAAATCCTCTCTGGGGGAACATACTTTCCTCCTAGGGCTCATGTATTCTCCAAGCCTTTTTACAAAAACAAAACAAAACAAAAAAACAGTAAATAGTAATCAAACACGTGGGTGGCCAATCATTATTTCTTTTGGATTAGAACAAACAGTATACGGGGAGACACAAGATCTGCAGATCTATAAATACAGAAAATGTCAGAAAGAAAAGGTAAAATAACTATTATGAACAAAGAAATGAGAAGCCAAGCTTAAATTCTTTAAGAGCAAGAAAAGTGAAACATTATCAGTTATAACATGTGAAAGTTTAATTGAAAAAAGATAACATTTAATTTGCTATGAATTAAAAAAGTAATTGAATGACTATAGAACATATTAGTTACTGCTGAAGATAGGATTCAATTATTGTAAATAGTTCAAAACTTAACTAAAACTAGAGACCTACATTTTCAGAAAATATGAATGAGATACTAAAATAAAGAGGAAGGGAGAGCTTAATTCACTCTAATTGGCGTTTCAGATCAAGAAGACAGGAGAAAGAAATTTTACAAAGATCAGCTTATAAATATGTACTAATAATGAGGGGAAAAGGAAACTTAAAGCTGAAAAGCTACATGTAAACATTTTAAAGTTAAAGAACAAAATCAAAAATAAAATATTAGCATCAATCATGGTGGAACAATTTTTAAAGTAACTTCAAATAAGTAGCACAGATACATATCAAATGTAACTAATACAAAATGATATATTTTTAACGTAGTGAGAAAAATAAAATCCCTATTTTACCACAGATTTATGTTACTTAGTATTCACACCTGATGGTGGGTATACAGATTGATATAACTTTAAGAAAGAGTTCATATACATTTCTATCACATGAAATGAAATATGTAAATTTTGAGAGTCACCCAAGAATATCTAAATATATAGAAAGGGTAAAATGTTATTAGATTGGAATAACCAATAATGTAATAATTTCAATTATCTACAAACTCATTCTTAGATTCCATTAACACTAGCAAAAATCCCAAGTACTTCATTCTTATGGATTGTAAACCTTGACAAGTAGGTTTTCAGTATATACAAAAAAAAAAAATACTTTGCTGATTGTGAATTTTCTAATAAAGATAATCATATATAACACACACATATATATAACATATGAAACATGGTCACTCTGCTACCATATTTGCAATAGAAACTTTGCTAATCCTAAATCATGAAATTACATCCTATGTTTTCTTGCAAATGTTTGAAGTTTTATATTTATATCCATGGTGTATTTTGATGTAATTTTGTGTGGAGCATATAGGATTATCAAGCTTAATTTCTTTGCATATGGATATTCAATAGGTCTAGCTCCATACTAAAATTTAATCTTTCTCCATGATTTCCTATCCCCCCACTGAAAGTCAGTTAATTCTCTTCGTGCCAATGTATTTATTGGCTCCTTCTATTCCATTAGTCAATTTATCACCATGTACAACAGTATTACCCCTACCTTGATTACCATAGCTTTATAAAATATCTTGAAGGTAAGTCACTTTTGTTCTGTTTCTTAATTCTTTTTGGTTATACTTGTTTGGACTGTCACAAAAATTTTAGAATCATTTGGTCAATTTCTACAAAAATTTCATGAACAGTTTTCTAGTTATTTCTTTGACTCTTTAAAGAATAACTGGGAGGAACTGTCATCTTAAGAGCATGGAAATTTCAAACCATGAAGAGGAAATACCTTTTCATTTATTTGGTCCTTTAAACTTTTAGGTATAATGTTTTATAGGTTTTACATTCAGATGTTACATATATTTTGCCATACTTATTCCTAAATGTTTCATATTTTGATCTTATTTCAAATGGTGTTTTAGAGGCACCTGGGTGGCTTAGGCGGTTAAGTGTCTGACTTTGGCTCAGGTTATGATTTCATGGTTTGGGAGTTCAAGCCCCATGTCAGACTGTGCTGACAGCTCAGAGCCTGCAGCCCGCTTCAGATTCTATGTCTCCCCCTCTCTCTCTGGCCCTCCTCCACTTGCTCTCTGTCTCTCTCTCAAAACTAAATAAAATTTTTTTAAAAATTTAAAAAATGGTATTTTAATTTTCAAATTCTATCACAGTTTATTCCTATGATATAGAAATATACTTTGACTTTACATATTGATCAAAAGAAAGATAAATTGGACTTTAATCAAAATTAAAAGTTTTGTCTTTCAAAGGCAGTATCAGGAAACTGAAAAGACAACATACAGTATTTGGATAAAATATTTGCAAATCTTATATCTGACAAGGGGACTGTATCCTCAATATATAAACAACTCTTACCACTGAATCATAAAAAGATAAATAACCCAACTAAAAACAGCAAATACATTAATAGACTTCTCTCAAAAGAAGACATACAAATGAACAATAAGATTGTGAAAAGAGGGGTGCCTGGGTTAAGTGTTAAGTGTTAAGTTAGATAAGTGTCTGACTTCAGCTCAGGTCACGATCTCACGGTTTGTAAATTCAAGCCCCACGTCGGGCTCTGTGCTGACAGCCCACAGCCTGAAGCCTGCTTCAGGTTCTGTGTCTTCCTCTCTCTCTGCCCCTCCCTGACTCCCAGTCATGTTCTATCTCTCAAAAATTAACAAACATTGAAAAAAATTTGAAAAAAAAATGTCACAAACAGATAATATACATCATTAGTCATCAGGGTAACACAATTCAAAACCACAGTGGGATACCACTTTATACTCACCGGGATGGCCATATCCTAAAAAAGACCATGATGAGGAGGATGTGGAGAAATCAGAACCTTCACACACATGGTGGGTATGGAAAATGGAACAGCAATTTTGGAACATAGTCTGGTGGTTCCTCAAAATGTTAAACATAAAATTACCTTTTGGCTCAGCAAATCCACTCCTAGGAATTATACTCAAAAGAAATAAGAATATATTTCCATACAGAAACTTGTACACAAATGATAGCTGCATAATTCATACTGCCAAAAGTTAGAAACATTCTAAATACCCATCAACTGATGAATGGATGAACAAAGTGTAGTTTATCTATACAATAGTATAGTTTTATCCATAAAAGAAATGAAGTACTGGTACATGCTAAAATATGGATAAAACTTGACATCATGCTAAGAGAAAGAAAACATACACAGAAAACAGAAATAATATAATCCCATTTATATGAAATGTACAGAATATTCCAAACTATAGAAACAAAAATAGACTTGTAATTGCTTAAGACTGGGGTGGGGAATGTAGTTAGGGGTGATAACTAAAGAGTCCGGGGCTTCTTTTTGAGGTGATGAAAATATCTTAAATCAATTATGGTAATGGTTGCATATCTTTAAATACATTAAAAGGTTGTATTGTACACTTGGGTGAGTTGTACCTACATGTAAATTACATTTTAGTAAAGCTGTTACCAAAAAAATCTTAAGACAGGCTAAAAAATACTTTCCTTTACTTTCCCAACTATTTTGTTCATTTACAGACCTATTTGGTTCAGGAATGACCTTTAAAAATTTTGCAGAATAAATTTCTTACCAATTCTAAGAGAAAGGCATAATAAATAACATTTTTTCAAAATCCTCTTCTTTCAGAGGATTTTTTAGAATGTCTGCTATTATGCTTAAACCAGATATTTCAATACCTTCTTATAATAAGAGGCTCCTCATTGAACTCTGTATTTTCTAGTGCCAATAAAAACACATATGTATTTTTTAAACAACTTTTTAAGAATAGAAAGACTGAAGAAGATGACTATTGTTTTAGTTAAGTGAAATCCAATCAAGTTATTAAAAATAGCTTGATTACAATAAATAAAAGATCTTCAAACTGTAGTTACATTCATCCATGTAAACTAATTCCTTCAGAATATTAAAATGTGCTATAAATCAATGCTTATGTTCCGAAGTTTTGAAGTTAGTCAAATGTGGTTTTGTAATGTGGCACTAAGTAGCAGCAATGTGATTTTATCACTTAGATGGTCCATCTTTATTTCCTCAGTTAAAATGAACTGACATTATCTTCTTAGAAGGACACATTTAAGATAACTCATGTTATATATTGGATCTTCAGTTTTACTTTTTACTATTAACAGTAGTAGTAATAGAAGTAGTATGAATTAAAAACATAAAGCATGATTTCCCCCAAATCTATACATTCTGATAAAAATCTAGCCTTCTTGAGTGATTAATGCCACTCTTTTTTGGAAATCAAACAATTAATATACATTCATTAATATTATGATTCCCCAAAGAGGGTTTCCTTTTCAAAAGACTTGATCTGGACTCTTCTGGACTTAATCTGGATAATTGTTACTTTGATTTATAACCAATGAAACAACTATTATCCTATAAATGAGATTTAAGAAACCTATATTACATTTCTACTCATTGCCTTCAAATATAAGTGTCTCTCATAACTTAGTGTCACAAAACACTTCACATGTTGTTCGCTTAAAATATTTATTTTTCTTCTAGGACTAGTCAGCATCAAGAGGGAATCAACAGGAGTTTCTCTATCACAGGATTTCTCTCTTGAAGCACTTATTGGGAAAAGTTTTCTACGTAAGTCCTAGAAACAATTATTCACATAATTTATTATTTTCTTCTTGTAGACTAACAGTTTGTGTGTGTGTGTGTGTGTGTGTGTGTATTACAAAAACTTATTTGCTATTAAAACACATTATTTGGGCACCTGGGTGGCTCAGCTGGGTAAGCGTCTGACTTTGGCTCAGGTGATGATCTGGCAGTTCGTGTGGAGCCCACATTGGGCTTTATGCTGACAGCTCAGAGCCTGGAGCCTGCTTAGAACTCTGTGTCCCCTCTTTTTCTGCCCCTCCCCCAATCACACTCTATTGTTCTCTGTCTCTCAAAAATGAATATATATTAAGCAATTAAAAAAAATAAAACACTTCATCCTCATTAGTATTTTCACCTTGAAGGAGAGAATGACTGCTCAAACCCGGTAATTTTGCTTTAATGTTGAAAGGAGTTATGACGAAGGGGAAGCTCCAACTATTTTCTAAAATTAGATTTGAGGTCAGATGTGAGTTTCACTTTTGCAATGCTTTCCCTTAGCCCCAGTGGAAGAAATAATACTTGGCTGGACAGACATTGCAAGTAACAAGAAATCAATTCTTTGATTTTAAGGCTGATGTTCCCCAGTGTCTTATGCTGCAAAACAGTGATAGCCATAGTCTAGTTTATAAGTGAGCAGAAACCTAAGTGTGTGGGCAGGTGTTACAGCATCAAACTCACTACCAAATTTCAACACAACTCATAGAGAGACAAGCGAAAATACCAGTGGAATTGTTGTATGTTTATAAAGTGGAACAGTAGATAGATGGATGAGAGAAAACTATTTAATAAACTGTCATATACTTTCACCTTCAAGTTCACAGACAGAGGAATTCAGCTCAAGAAGGAAACCAACTATCTGGATGGAAATTTGTCCAAAAAAGAATATCCAAGGCCGCCTGGGTGGCTCAGTCGGTTAAGCATCCAATTCTGGCTCAGGTCATATCACAGTTCGTGGATGTGAGCCTCATGTGGGGCTCTGTGCTGACAGCTCAAAGTCTGTAGCCTGCTTCAAATTCTGTTTCTCCTCTGTCTACCCCTCCCCTGCTCACTCGCGTCTGCTCTCCCTCTCTCTCTCAAAATTAAACATTAAAATTTTGTTTAAAATCCAAAAGTGATGTAATGGCAACACCACTTGTAACATCACTACCCTTTTAGATAAATAACAAGAAATGTAATCACTCAAGAAAAATATATGATCAAACTATTTAGTCTTCCTTACATAAATATGCTTAGTCCCCTATAATTTACAATGAAAGTAAATTATATTTTAAAATAACAAAAATAAATCTACTCAATATTGCTAATAGATTGGGAAGTGAGCAAAAGTACATATTTATATATCAGGTATATATTATATCTACATATGTATATTTTGCTTCTTACATGAACATGTAATATAAATAATTTTGAGTAGCTAAGTGAAAGATTTGCTACTGATTTTATTAAAAATAAAACAAAGGGAGCATGGACATCTTTATTAGGTGACTTAAACTATATTATTAATAAATGCAAAATATAAATGTAGAGTCAAAATTTCAATTCAAGTTTTGCCAGGCATTGTGATAGAACCATATTGGTATAAATTTAATTATAAAAATATTGGGCAAATGATCAGGAATTGAGAAGGATGCCAAACATAAATATAGATGGCCCTGCCTACTTGAATTTTTGATATACAAGACTAACTGGACTGTAGTACTTGAGGGCACAAATATTAAATCATGCGGCATTGGTTTGAAATTCACTTGTGCCCTTATTTATATAGTAACCTTGGGTAGGCGACTGAATTTTCTGTACCTCAGTTTCCTCAAATTTAAAGTGGCTCTGGTAGTAGTACCTATTTCATGATAGCATTTCAGTGAGTTAGTGTGGTAAAGCTCCTGGAATGATGACTAGGACCTAAAAAATGGTTTATGTGTGTGTTGTGTGTGATTATTCTTGTTGAGAGAGCTTGTGATGAGCTGAAGTACACAAAGCTGTGGTCAAAGAGCAGGATGACTGGATACGTGATCTCAATTAACCTACTGAGCCATCCAGGAGCCTTGGTGGTGTAATTGTAGTTAATCATAATGATGGAAATCTCACAAATCCTCAGATGGAAGAGAGTTTAGCATTCAAATGTTGACTCAATAGATTATACTGCATAGAGAATGTTTTACTTTATTTGTAGACTCCAGGAGATATCCTGGGGGTCTTGAATTTGAGTAATCACACAAGATTTGAGGACTTGATATACCAGGTTCATAGAAAATGTTGGTGGGGATAAACGAATGGCTAAAAGTGTGACCAAAGACAGTAATATTCCCAAAGGAAAAAAAAATTACCACGAATTAAATGGGTCCTGTATTCTTGACCATTTGCTTATATTCCCTTAGTCACATTTTTCTAACATATAGACATGTAATTACTTCTATTTGCATGCATATTTATTAGCATTCCCTTCGTTGGGTAGATTTGAAGGAGAAAACAATACTTCTTTTTACTTAAACCTGGTATCATAAATGAATTCTTAGGATCATTTTCCTTGTAGAAATATGCTCATTAGTTCTGGGTAGCTGAGTTATAGTAAAATGCTTTACAAGGTAGTAGATTGTATCAGAAATTTTTACTGTTAAATCAAAATCAAGTATTCTTAGGGGCATCTTGAGTGGCTCAGTCGGTTAAGCATCTGACTCTTGGTTTCAGCTCAGGTCATGATCTCATGGCTTGTGGGTTCAAGCCCCTCACTGGGCTCTGCACTGCAGAGCAAAGCCTGCTCGGGATTCTCTCTCTCTCCCCCTCTCTCTGTCCTCTGCTCGTGCTCTCTCTCTCTCAAAATAAATAAACATTTTTTTAAAAATCAAGTATTCTTGAATTATTAACAAATTCTTATTTATTCATATTGGTAAAGTTCACTACTAAACCAATACAAATACACTGAAGAGTATGAATATGAAAATGAAACTACAAATTCCTGTTGTTTTCCAAAGACTATATTGTTCTACATTATTTTTGTTCTTGTTAATTAGGTTTTAGTATTAGGTTTTAGGAGGGAAGGGCATTTCTTCCAAAAGCATCCATGTAGAAATCATTTCAAGTAAATGTTTTTCTTCTGTGACATAACTTAGACGATTGCAGGAAATATTAGTACAATTCAAATCCTAAGTTTGTCTCCAATAAAAACATTAAAATCATTCCATTTTCCTTATAAAGTCAACTTCGATTTAGTCACTTTAATGACAAATCTAAACCATGACCACTGGGTTCTGGGAACAAATTTTAATCTGATTTTAAAAATGAGCTATCTTGTTATATGTAGAAAATGAATTAAATAAACTTAGGTGCCTTCTTCCATTTTAGGAAGTAGATCTCCATTAAAAACATAATAGAAAATATAATTGAGAGTGCTGTTCTTTGTGATATATACTTTTAATGTCCAAATTCCTATTAATGATAGCACTTAACTATGATACTCTGCACTGAAAACAATACAAAGGTAAATTGTTTGCTTGAGAGACCAATGGGTTCTATGAGTTGCCAATGATACATTGTATGACCTTAGAGAAAAACATACAGCATTTCTTATAAAGAATGAAAGAATGTTACGTTCCATGTTAAAAAACTGCATGCTATTTTAAGAATATACAATAGCACTTTGGCTATTTTTAAAGTTCAAATTACTGGTACTAGTATTATAAATTAGCTTCAGAGACTCTATGAAAAACATGAAGAACTCCTCTCTTTTTGTGAAAATTTCCCAGTGAAGTATATAAAAGTCACAGGAAAAATGACATAAATCAAAATTTTCAACAAAACAGAAAAATCTAAATACCATGGCTATTCCTAAAAGATTAATTTAAATAAATTTCAGTCAAGACTGGCACTTCTAATAAGCAACTACAGCACATGATTCAGTCCCAAATATATGAGCTAAACAATGAATTGCTCAACTGCAAACATGTGGTATAAAGGCACTATACTAAAGGGAAATATAAGGCAATAAAATAATATCTCATTTGACATACTAGGTGGAGGATTAAGATTTAAACAGTTCTCAAAGAAATCAAAATTTAGAGGAGGTATGATATTCATTTCCTAATTTTTTTGAAAATAATAGTGTAAAAGAGAATGCATGAGAATATTACATTAGATTAAAACCAACATTAAAACATTGGTTATTAAAGACATCAAGGAGGGCATTTTATAGATCAAATATTAGAAAAAGCATATACCCAAATTATATGATATTCCTCTTTGATCCAGGATCTATCATGTGATCAGTGATCTTTATGTTTTATTTCTTCATTTTCTAATGTATTTATATACGAAGAATACACACAAAAAATATGCATACACATTTATGTAGTATGTGTGTATAACTATATATTTGCATTATTTTTTATTTTGAAGTTTTTCTATACTTACATATCTTTATATATTTTCTAATATCATATATTTGGATTTATGTAGATAGTATATAAGGCTCTGGAAATGCAGAAAAATTCTAAAGATTAGTCAGGAGTGAGTGACAAATGAAGGGAGTTAATTATTTTTAATATTATGCATTTTTATATTTCTTGATTTGGTAAAATGAGAATACATTACTTTTATAATTAAAAGTATAATAAAATTTCAAGAATAAATACTGAATTAACTATTACATTTTAGTGCATCATAAAGAGTCAAATATGTTATGGTTAATATGGTTATTATTTCCCCACTTCTGACATTGTCTATCAAATTAATAATTTTTGAGTATTTTAATCAGAATTTGAAGAGACATTCTGAGCTTTCCTCAAGCTGTAGGCTGAGAGTACACAGTCTAAAAATCCAGGAATAAGCAATATTATGAATGCCTATCTTGTAATTGTTCATGTCTTTAAAATAACTACCCTGTAATTGTATGTAATTCCATTTTAAGTAATCTATCATGACTTTAATAGGTGATATATGGGTGCTTCATGATCATTTGTCTGCTTAATTAATTATGCTGATCATGTAAGAAAACCCAGCCCCAAGAGGTCTAGTAAATTTCGATTCTACATGGTGGATTGAGGGGCGCCGGGGTGACTCAGTCAGGTGTCTGACTCTCGATCTGGGGTCAGGTCATGATCTCATGGTTTGTGAGATGGAGCCCTACATCAGGCTCTGTACTGACAGTGTGGACCCTGCTTGGGATTTTTTCTCTCTTTTTCCCCCTCCCCTGCTTATGATCTCCTCTCTCTCTCTCTCTCCTTTCTCTCTCTCTCTCAAAATAAATAAACTAAAAAAAATAAAAATGGTGGACTGAAAAAAAGTTCTATATATTTTATTATGAACCATGAAATGGAAGTAAAACTCCTTATTTGTTTTTACCTACAAGGTCAGAAACAATGAGACGAAGGACAGTAAATGTATTTTATTTTATTTTTAAAGTTTATTTATTTTGAGAGAGAGAGAGAGAAAGAGAGAGAGAGAAGGAGAAAGAGAGAATCCTAAGCAGTTTCCACACTGTCAGCCTGAACTGTGAGATCAATACCTGGCCCCAAACCAAGATTCAGATGCAACCCACTGAGCCACCAGGCACCCTGACAGTACATTTATTTTGAAGTTACAAGCAGAGAGGCAAGGGGAAACAAATTAAAACAAAACAAAACAATTAAAACAAAATTTTAACTACCAATGGAAGAACTTAAAAAAATATAGTAAATTTATACAATTGGAAGAACTTCAAAGTTTATAAAATTATATATTAAATTTATAAAACTATAAATTATAACTTAAAAAATTATAAATTATCAGATGATAACAGGTACACCTCTGAAGTATGGTAGGTAGACAAAAAGAGACAGATAAACTATAATGCATTAAGTGTCATCACTAATTGTAAATTGAGGAATAAATTGATAATTCTAGCTATTGGTTTGCATCATTTGTGAGTTTATTTTCCTAAGCAGAAGGCTGTATAATTTTTCTCTGCAAAACCTTATCACTCCAGGAGAAAAGATTGGTAAATACAGAGGATTGTATACCCCAGACAATGCTATAAGGTAAGTAAAAGGTAAAGGAAATGGAAGAGAAGGGATCAAATGCCAATATCTGCAATATGACCATCAACATAGAATTGCCATGAAGAAATAGACAAGTTATTAGAATTAATTGAATTAATCATTCCACATGAATGCCATATATAAAAATACATGTTAAAAAACCAACAGCAAACATACTGAACTACAGAAAATTACTATCAAGTGCAGTGGTTTAAATTATAAAATATGCATTAATCAAACTAAATCATGCACATATTCTTTACATAGAAAAATACAAAATGTATACAGTGACATAAAATAAGATCTGAATAGAGAAATAGTCTATGCTTCTAAATAGGAAAATACAACATGAAGGTATTATTTAAATTCTACCCCGTTATCTTCCAATTCAATAAAGTTCCAATCAAAATTCTTACTTTTTAAAATTTAAGTAACTCTTCAAAATCATTCCATAGTTTACAGTGAAGTATATATGTATAAGGAAATTAAACTCTGAAACAGAAATGTACAGATAGGCAAATAGGCCTACTAGATATTTAAATATATTACAATATCACTATGCCTATAAAATAAATTAAGAAAAATACATATTAAAATATTAAGAATTTGAGAAAACAAGAATTTTTATGCACTTTAGATAGTAGTAGATGCTATTTAGTATTTTATGAAAAACAGACAGTAGTTAGTGGAAGTATATATGTGCATGAGCCACCCATAAACCAAATGTTGCAGTCCTCTGTATCATTATTTAAAAAAATCACAAACATTGGTGGGATTGCATCTTCAAGGATGTTCATTATGTTTTGTTCTTAATGAGGGAATGAATGTAACCAACCTTGGTGTTATTATGAAAGAACCAGTGAGTGAAATATGTGATGGTTTCAGAAACAATAAGCTAAGAACGTAGGCGTATTTTCAATGCTGAAACTGAGCTTTCTTAAACTCTGAAAATTTATGGCAGTCTATTTCACTAACAACATCACAGGAATGGATATTAAAATATTCATATTTAGAACAATGATGTCTTTTTTTAAGTGAGCTATCTCTAGGGAAACAAATTAATTTATGTGTACTCTAATAAGCATCTGACCATTTGTCACCCCATTTGAAGATGCTGCATTCAA
The DNA here is from genome assembly GCF_008692635.1 of Crocuta crocuta. NCBI lineage: Eukaryota > Metazoa > Chordata > Mammalia > Carnivora > Hyaenidae > Crocuta > Crocuta crocuta. The sequence continues at coordinate 307,767 of NW_027528612.1, forward strand.
AGTATCTAAAACTAAACTTGGATCAGTAACATACACAGTTTCACTGGGATTGGAAGTCAAAGCTCTTTGCATTTATACTATCTTTGACTTCTCCTAAAAACAGTCTGGGCAACTGACTAATCCTCTTATTATTGATCTATGCAATAGGTCATGATATTAACTTATTTCCCAATAGAACTTTATTATATTTATATATTTATATTTATTTATGTATGTATTTATTTATATTTATATATTTATTTTATATTTATATATTTATGTTATAATTTAAACATAAAAGAATATAGAGAAAATAATCACTCACAAATATGCAGACTATATTTCTTGAAACTAAATTATATTTTGACATATGACTGGCACAAATATCAATAATAGTCCTAAATGCTGTAAAGTTTATTTTCCAAGAAAACAGAACAGTGAAAGAAATCAGCCAAAATACAACAGGCACATTTGCCCCTGCAGAAAAGTAACATAAAATGCTTGGAGGGTAATCAAAATTTTATCAAAACTATATTATTCTACCAGTTTCCTAAAGGAACAGAAATGTGTGAAAGACAAGTTCTTCAGCAAAATAGTAAAGAACATCCACTGGGTACTGGTGGTTCCGCAACTGAAGACTTAGGGGTCCAAGTACCAAAGGACACGACCGATCCCTCGCCGAGCCTTTTCATGCCTTCAGTAGGAGCCTTACCATGTCTTAAGAGTGATTAAGCCATTGTTTATTTATGTCTTTAATAGGGGACACTTGTTCCAGCTTTCTTAACAAGCCCCTAAGTGAGTGTCAACAACAGGACTTGACCCACAATGGGCTGCAGAATTGAGTTTAACTTTTTTTTAACTTTTTTTTTTTTTTTGAGAGCCAGAGAGAACCAGACATGAGCAGGGGAGGAGCAGAGAAAGAGGAAGAGACAGAATTTGAAGGAAGCTCCAGGCTCTGAGGTGTCAGTACAGAGCCTGATGCAGAGCTTGAACCCAGGAACCATGAAATCATGGCCTGAGCCAAAGTTGGACACTTAACCGACTGAGCCGCCACAGAATTGAGTTTAGAGTTTAGAGTGTCTCTCAACTTATTTAACAAGAATGTCTAAATGCAAAATCCATGTACTTAATGTGTTGCATGAATATCACTTCATAGACCACACACAAAAATCAGTGAAAACTAGGGGCGCCTGGGTGTCTCAGTCGGTTGAGCGTCCAACTTCAGCTCAGGTCATGATCTCATAGTTTATGAGTTCAAGCTCCACGCCAGGCTCTGTGCTGACAGCTCAGAGCCTAGACCCTGCTTCGGATTCTGTGTCTCCCNTGTAACTATATATATATATGTATATATAATACACACACACACATATATATGCCACAAAATGTGAAAATACTGAGGAAACTATAAAGTTCAACTTTTTTATGTTTGTTTATTTTGAGAGAGAGAGAGAGAGAGAGAGAGAGAGAGAGAGAGCACAAGCCAGGGGAGGGGCAGAGAGAGAGGGAGAGACAAAATCCCAAGCAGGCTCAAGGCTCTGAGCTGTCAGCACAAAACCCAATGTGGGGCTGGGGCTTGAACTCATGGGGCTAGGGCTTGAACTCATGGACTGTGAGATCATGACCTGAGCTGAAATCAGACACTTAACCAACTGAGTAACCCAGGAGCCCCATATAAAGTTCAATTTTTAGACAGCTTTAAATTCTATGATCCTAATCAATTAATATGTTTGTTCACATTAAAAAGAATGCACAAATAGCTTCCCCTCAGGTGATAGTAACAGCTGAGCTAAGTATATATTTGCATTAAATATTCTTGTGAAAAAATCATTATTTAAAACTTAAATACTCTATCTCCTTTGGCAGGGTATATAATAGAATTCTTGTCAATCTTATGCAATAAATGAATATACCATGGACCACAGGAGAGGAAAATAATCTTTGCTGATATTTATTTATTTATAGAGCTTCTATAACTTTTCAACTACCTATTTGATATTACCCCAAGGGTGTCTAAACATAAAATCATAATGTCTTCCTAAGGCATTTAAAATCCTAGACTCTTCCAGAGTTTCTTATCTAAGGTAGGCATACCATCAGACCTTCCATAAAGAATCCATTACAAAGTGTTATCGAATTCATTCAATAAATATTACTTTCATGCATCCTTTGATCCTTTTTCTGCACATATATCAATGATTTTCTTTTCTGAATTTTAGTTACCTCTTGCATAAAGTAATGCAATAGCTGTCTGACTGGATTTCTACCCCTCTTGGGTCCTCTCCAACATATACTCAGACTTAAGACAGAGAATCATATTATCACACTCTAGATCTCCAAACTAGAAAATTTTTTAAATGTTTTATTTAATTTTTTGAGAGAGACAAACAGCATGAACAGGGAAGGGCCAGAGAGAGAGGGAGACACAGAATCGGAAGCAGGCTCCAGGCTCTGAGTTAGCTGTCAGTACAGAGCCCAGTGTGTGGCTCGAACCCATGAACCATGAGATCATGACCTGAGCCAAAGTTGGACGCTAAACCGACTGAGCCACCAAGGCACCCCTAGAAATATTTAAAGCAACACATGAAGTTCTGTATTTTCCCAAGGTATATGAAATATGCCACAGCTTTGTAAAAACAATAAAATAAAATTATTAGAGGATAATATGATTCCAAAATCAAATGTAAAATATTAAACTAGAACACATGAGAAATAGTTGGAATTCAAGTTTTGAACTAAATGGCTATACTACTTCATAAGTTTCAGATAAAACAATCTATACATGCTTGACAGAAGAGAGATGAAAATCTAGTCCTCTAGACAAGTATAGGAGGTTAATTTTAAATGGAAATTATTTACAATCACAGGTCTGTGGTAAATATTTCCTATGAAATATCTTTAACATTTTCAATTGCAGTCATATGATATGCTTTCATTTTTAATATAAATTCTGTTTATACATTGTCCATGTATATCATCCTTCCATTTCTACTTTAATAATTTTCACCCTAAAAACAATGAAACAAATCAGTGCCATGGCACATTATTAAAAGCAATGTAGGGGTGACCAGATACTCAGTCGGTTAAGTATCCAACTCTTGATCTCAGCTAAGTTCTTGATCTCAGGGTCTTAAGTTCAAGGCTTGCATTAAGCTCCATGCTGTGTATGAAGGCAACTTAAAAAATAAAAATAAAAGAGTGGCGTATAATCAATGTGTAAAAAAACATTATGTAAATCTCTCTTCCTGATTTTGGCAGGTTTGAGAGACTGTAAAATGTGGTATGCTGAATGATGGCCTCCAAAATATATCCATGCCCTAATCTCTGGAACCTGTGAATGTTATATAGTCAAACAGAACATTGCAGATATGATTAAGATAAAGATCTTGAAATGGGAAGAGTGTCTTGGATTATCTGCATGGTCCCTAAATGCAATCACATATATCCTCCTAAGAGGGACCCAGAAGGAGATGATTTCACCCATCTAGAAGGTAGCTTGGCACTGAGGACAAGATTAGAATGATGTGTCGACAAGTGAAGGATTGAAATCAGCGCACACAAGCTGCAGGAAGCAACAGAAGGACCCTCCCCCAGAGCCTCTAGAGGGAGGCCAGCCCTGCCTGACACCTGAAATCAGCCCAGCGAAACTGATTTTGGACTTCTGGTACTTAGTTCTAAATTTCCTTTGTTTGAAGCCAACAAGTTTGTAGTAATTTATTACAACATGATAGAAAAGAAATATATGTGATAGGCCAAAGGATATTGTTGATACTATTATTTATTGATTTTCTTAACTTTTATCAGCTTTTCAGTAGTGTCAAAAATCACATTTCTCATTTTTTACTTACTTACCTACTTCCCTCTAATGCACTTTTTTTTTTTTTTACAAATAGTTTATTGTCAAATTAGTTTCCACATAACACTCAGTGCTCATCCCCACAAGTGTCCTCCTCCATGCCCATCCCCCCCTCCCCCCCACATCCATCAGTCCTCAGTTTTGTCAGCATTCAAGAGTCTCTCATGGTTTGCTTCTCTCCCTTTCCCCCACCATTTCCGCCCTTCTTCTCCCCCTTGTTCCTCCGTCAAGTTCCTCCTAATCCTCCTATACGTGCAAACATATGATATTTGTCCTTCTCTGCCTGACTTATTTCGCTCAGCATAACACCCTCAAGGTCCATCCATGTTGCCACTTTTTATTTGTATTAAACATTTCAATGCAAAAACAATATCAAACATTTTGTGTGTAAGTGTATCATGTGTCAATTGTTCCTCCCAAATTAAAAGCTAATAATTGAAGTTGTATTTTATAGACAGCTAATGTGGTTAGAATATTGTAGTTAGAATATGCTGGTGGAAGTAGTAAAATATAAATAATTCCCACATTAATCATAGAGATATCTTTATTTTGTTTTCCAAGTCTTTTCAGTTTTCTTTCTTGCAGTTACAAACTAGGCTTTTTCTGATCAACTTTCTTGTTAGTATTAACTATAAAACCATCTATAGTTTTATACAACATCACAGAGCTAATAATGTAATCAAAAATTATAAGGTAAAAAAATCCAAGAAAGAAGAGAAACCAAAAGAAGTGATCAAGGCATTTGGTGCTGTATTTCTCCTAGGGTCATTTGGTAGTCCCCGGGGTTGAGAAGAGAAAATGAACACGTTTCCCCCACCAGGATGAAAGAACTAACAGTAATAATGGATTGCGAGTGTGCTAACCTTGAGAAGGCCCTAGGGAATGCGTCAAGCATTCAGGATTATGCTTTTGAAGAATGTTAGCAGACTATACAGTGACTGAAGCTCAGGGATGGATCATTCTAATCTCTGAATAAAGATGATCCGGTTCAGTAGTGTGCCTACTCCAGTGCCTGACAGGAAGAAATGCAATCTGTCTAATCCAGAAAATAACATCATTCAAAATCACACAATATTTACACATTGTGTTTATATATAACATTTAACATTGTCTCAATAAACTAGAAATAGAAGGAAACTTCCTCAAACTAATAATAGGTATTTATTTTATTATTATTATTATTATTATTATTTATTTCTAGGAGAGAGAGACNTCACACTTTGTCTCTCTCAAAAATAAAGATTAAAAAAAATTTAAAAATCAGTGAAAAATAGATCTTTGCACAATAATAAATCAATGTTATTTTATTATTACTTTCATTTCTAAAGCTACATTTTCAACCATTTAAATTAGGTTTAAAAAGGAGAGAAGTGTTAACAACTGTGTTGGAAGACACCAAAATCGGCAATCATAAGTTATATTTACATGCATTGATGTTTGATAATGAAATATATCTGAAAGCTAAACTGTTGATATTACTGAAAAAGAAATGAGATTAGAAACTCTATTCAATGTTACTATGTAACTATATATATATGNCGGACGCTTAACCGACTAAGCCACCCAGGCACCCCAATAATAGGCATTTAAAAATATCTTCCATATAACATCATATTTAATAATGAAGGATAGGAGGCTTTCCTAGAGTAAGGAAAATTTAATGATGTCTGAACTTGTCATGTTGATTAAACATTGTGTGGAGTCCCTAACCAATGCAATAAGGCAAGAAACAACACCATCTATGCAGATTGATAAGGAAGATAAAAATCTATTAGATAAGAATCGAATCCATTCTAAGACATGGCAAAATAGTCTACACAGAAAATCCTAAAGAATTTATAAAAATGCTGCTAGAACTAAGGAGTGCATTTACTAAAGTAGCAGAGTGCAAGGGGAAAAAAAGAGAGAGAGAGACAAACCAAGAAACATAGTCTTGACTTTAGAGAACAAACTGATGATTACCAGAGGGGAGGTGAGTGGGAGATGGGTTAAATGGGCAATGGGCATTAAGGAAGACACTTATGATAAACACCAGGTGTTCTATGGAAGTACTGAAGTATTATATGGAAGCGTTGTATGAAAAAATTGAGTAAATTCAGGAAGTACACCTGAAATTAATATTATACTGCATGTTAACTAACTGTAATTTCAATAGAAACTTAAAAATAATAACTGAATTCAGCAAGTTTATTATATAGAAGAAAATATTTTAAAATTGTATCTCTAAAAGTATTTCTATGCACCGATTAGAATGGCTAGAATCCAAATACCTAAAAATGCCAATTGCTGGCCTGGATATGGCGTGATAGGAACTCATTCATTGCTGGTGGGAATGCAAAATGGTACAGCCTCTTTGGGAGAAAATTTGGCAGCTTCTTAAAAGTTAAATATAGTCTAACAACTCAGCAATTGCACTCCTAGATATTTATGAAAATTTATGCCCATACAAAACCTTACATGCGAATGTTTCTAACAGTTTTGTTTATAATCTCCCAAAACTTGAAACAACTAATATGCTTTTCAATAGATGGCAGATTCATACTATGGAATATTACACAGTGATAAAAAGAAATGAGCTACCAATTATGAAAAACATGGGTGAATCTTAAATGTATACTGCTAAATTAAAGATGCCAGTATGTAAATAATATATATTACATGATTACAATTATATGGCATTCTGGGAAAACAAGCAAACTATGGTGATGGCCAGAGATTTAGGTGGGAAAGGCACATAATACATATAACACACCAAAACTGTACTCTCTGACCCAGAATCCTATTTCCTATTTATACTCACCCAAAATGTGTACATTACTCACCAAAAGACATATACTATATGTATTTGTGTGTTCATAATATCATTATTGCTAGAGTCATTATCTAGGGAGAAAAAGGTAAACAAACAACGCTCAACAATAGTAGAATGTTAAATAAAATGTGTTATGTTCATTGAATGCAATTCTCTTAATGGATAACATCTAGTACAAAAATAAACTAAAATTTGCTACATATGCCTAATGATTGAATCCCATGAACATAATGTTGAATGACAGAAGCCAGATGTAAAAGAACACATTCTATATGTTCCATTTATAAATGTTTAGTCACAAGTTAACTGTGAAGTCAAGTCCTCAAACAGGCCTACCACATTTATTTTAAAATATATGCAAGTCAAGCACACTTTGCTGGCAGTAATAAAGTAATGTTGAAGCATAGTCCATGTTGGGAATTCATTAAGGAGATATTCAGAAAACTATATCAAAATGTCTTGCTAATTATGAGGTTGTCAGTGTAAAGGTAAAATAGGAATCATCTGCGAAAGTCAGGTTTCTGCCTTGTATAAATAACAGATGAAATAATAGGAAGAAAAAAATCTTAGGGAAGGAAGTTAAAGAGAAGCAAAGTTTAATTTTAGAATGTTAAGTTAAAGCTTCTAGAGAAATGCCTAAGTGTATGTTGACACTTATGTTTGCCTCATTGTGAAAATATTTCCAATGTTCATTTTTGTTAAAGTTATCTAGTATTTTGCTTGATTAATAAGAAATAGAAAATGTATCAATGACTCTCTCAGACCAAATATTCTTTGATTTGTTTTCATATGTTATTTTCTCAATCTAAAAATATATATATCACTCATTTTATATATATATATTTATATAAAAATTCATATTTTATCTTTAATCCATTGTGATATCTGATTAATTGAAAATGTAGTATAAAACTATCATTAATACAGTTTAGATATTTGTATAAAGCTCTAGTTGATCTAAAAATATACTAACTTTTATGGGGCGCCTGGGTGGCTTAGTCGGTTAAGCGTCCGACTTTCGCTTAGGTCATGATCTCGCGGTTCGTGGGTTCGGGCCCCGCGTCGGGCTCTGTGCTGACTGCCAGCTCAGAGCCTGGAGCCTGTTTCA
>NW_027528612.1:315539-358405 GCF_008692635.1 Crocuta crocuta
AAAAAAAATAAAAATATACTAACTTTTATACTGGTGATGACACACCCAATCCAAAAAAATATATTTATAAATACAGTTTATTGGTGATTATGGTCTATGTGTTATACTTTGCAAAAGCTGAAGTCCTCTTTGGCAAGAAAAATATGCCAAAATATGCAGTAAGCTTAAAGTGTTCTAGTTTGGTCAATACCGACCCTTACTTTTGTATCCTAGCTAAATATTTTCTATTCAGCTCCATACACAGTAGATATTACTAAACTATTTACATATTCATTAGAGATAATATTTTGTTGGAGAACTTCCTTCTTTTCTTCAACATGTCTCTATAAAAGTCATTTAACTCATGCTTATTATGGGTTTAGCTCTAAGTAAGTCATTGTGATTAGAATGATACATAATATTCCCTGCTCTCAAAAAGTTTACAGAAGATTAGAGCTACAAACAAGCAAGTTGCAATAATGTCACCACGTAAAACATGCTATGATAAGTATATTCTTGGTAATAAGGGTAAACATAGGAGGGAAGGCCAACATAATGCGTGTGCTGGTATCTCAGTGACTCTTAAGGATCAGGGGAACTTGTGCTAGAAATAAAAGAATGAAAGAGAGTTATTGGCGGAGAGAATAGCACATGTAGGCACCAGAGGGAAGAAAAAGAATGACACATTTGGAGGGGAATAAGGAAATCACTATAAATTTAACACAAAGTTAATAGCGGCCTATAAAAAACTAGAAGGATAAACATGGATAAGTTTATAAAGGAGTGCATATATATATAGGGCACACTAAAATGTTTGGACTTTTTCCTGAGGGTAATGGAAGCTCTTAAATACGATTAGGCAGACAAGTGTAATGGAGATATTTGCATTTTAGAACCATTTTTATGTCTTCACCAAGGAGTATATATATTATGGGACAAAAGAAAAGCAGTAGTAAGAAGAATCTGGAATGGTTGTGGGAATCCAAGTGAAAAATGATAATGGTGATGCACATGAAGAAGTGGCATGGGGTATGTAGGAAAGTGAATGCACTTAACAAATAATCCTCAGAAACAGTCAATGGAATTTGATAATTGATGGGCTGTCTGTGTAATGAGAGAAGTTGTGAAGGGTGACGCTTTGGTCTCCAGCTTGTGTTAACTGAGGAAGCACAAGAAAGTAAAAAAGATCCGTTGTGGACAGGATAAGATCAGTCTGGGATTTATTAAGTTGGAGCCTCTCAGTAACTGCTCAAGTATATCTCTTGAGTGTGCAGTTTAATTTACGGCTTTTGGAAAGAAAAAATATTGATTACAGATAAAGATATGAGAGAATTCAACCATCAGAACATAAGTGAATGAATGTATATGGCCATCACCTAGGAATGATGCTCAGAGTGAGAAGGGCCTTAAAGGGTAAAAAACAGGAAAATCAGAAGAGTGCACAGAAGAGAAAGAAAAATGTGGTGTATCCACAATATTAACAGAGACAATAAAAATAAATAGAGGGATGAAATTATCTATTGGGTTGGAAGTTTTAAGTTCTTTGGTAATTATGTCAACATCAGTTTCAGCAAAATCATTCCGATAGAAATAAGACTGCAATATAATGAGAAACAATTGAGAAGCAAGATATTTGAAGGTAAATTACAGATTCCACTTACATGAAGTTTACTTAAAAAGTAAGGAAATAGATAACAATAATTAGAGATGTCAGAGTCCAAGGTTTTTTCTAAGGTATAAGATGACAACTTGTGCTAAATTGGGTGGTATTTACGTAAGGAATACTGGAAACTTCCAGTTTCCTGTTCCACATGTAAGGATCTTGGTAATCACCACTCTGTCCTAACAAGTAAAAACCTGAACAGACTGAAAAATCAGCAACTCTTCTTGGACTCTTGAGGGAGGGAAGGACAGAGGGCAAATCACTCCTCCCATGATGGAGAGACAGACAAATACAGGAACTCATGGCCTCAAGAATATTTCATGAATAGATTCTAAAAATGTTAGTCCTAGAATAATGTAATATAACATTAAAATAGGTTTAATTTTTTAAATGTGGGTATACTTAGTGATTTTGGATTTAAAAGGCTAGCCTGCGTAGTTAGAAGCGACTCAGGAATTTGAAACACTGACCGAAACTTGATATTCAATTGTGTTGGCTTAGATTCAATTAGATTGAGATACTAAAGATGTCCTAGAATAATGAAAAGAAAAAATCCCAAAGGTTTAGAGACATAGGAATATTCGAGTGTATTTATCATGTGCTACTGACAAAACCCCCTGCTTGATATAACCTCAGGCAGGCCACGAACCTATCCACTTCACTAAAACTTACAATACGCTAATGAGGGCTGTAACATCATACTCTTAAACTCTGTTGTAGCTGCTATATAGACCATAAATGATGACAAGAAATGGCGTCAACGAAATAAGTGAACTCATTTCCAGGAGTATGATTCCATCAGGAGCAACAGACACAAATATTAGTACTTAATAATCAGAGACAAAGTAATCATAAATACCATAAGAAGCAGTAACAAGTAGTAATCAAAATACTTTGTTTGACATCATCTTTGCAGTGGCCGATTAATGATGGATTACTAGTAATAAAATACGAGATTAATATTCTATTTATTACTTGATAAATATTATAGAAAAATATTTTGGTTGAGAGAAGATTTATTTGTATTGTCACAATGGAAAGTAATAAACTAAAGAAATATCTAGACTATTCAAAGTTCTGTGTTACCTTGATTCAGTGAGAGGCTAGATTTTCTTATGGAAATACAAACTGTTATATTGAGAAATACAAATTATAATTATGCTTCCAAGGGTACCTCTGAAGGGACTGAGACCATTTATAAAGGTGACAAAATACTAAAAAATGGGAATTATACAAGACTTTTGAGGATATACAGACATTAACTTTAATATAATGCAATTTTCTGAGGACTTAAATCAACACTCTACCTATGGTAGTGAGAAGACAAAAGGAAATTTGACATGAGGCTACCTCACAGTAGATAGTAGGCTTGCAGCCCTATGCTTAATTGCTTTATCAGTTCTTAAATGTATAATTGAAATAATCATAATCTATATTATATTAGGGTCTCAATTTTGGTAGGTATGTCTCATATTTTCTTTTCCATAACCATAATAAGCATAGTCCAAAATCCCAAGATTGAATCCTGGATTTGTGAATTGAGAACACTTTTATTTACCATGCCTTCTGCCCATACTCAATTTATACCTACTGTCCAGATGTGATTATTGCACCTATTTCACTTAGAAAAGTGTCCAGGGGTGCATAATATATTAAAATGCTCACCCTAGCTATTATAGTATGAATAGTACTATAAATTATTCTTATCAGGATAATGAACCAAATGAATAGTTTATATCTTAGGGAACTGCAGTAATTAGTGCTACAATTAAAGACTTGGAAGAAACCCATCACACCCCCATTTAGTTGGCTGTATTTCTTATGTAAAAGGCAGGTGAATATTCACAATAAATTATAGATTACAATCTTAATCAGATGGCAGATCTACTTGCAACTGCTTTTCCAGGTAGGTTATCACAACTGGAACAAATTTTAACCAGCACTTGGTTTGCAGCTATTGATCTGGCAAATACTTCCTCTCCTTTATACCAATTTACATATCACCATAAATTGTTTGCTACCATCTGGTTGGGATGACAGGACAATTTCATGTTCTTGCCTCAGGACCATGCTGACTCCCATTTCTGCCCATGATGTGCCTTGTACTATTTGATGCCTAATCTGTGGATTTATGTCAGCCTATAATAATGTAAATAAGAGGTTACCTCTATTAATGTATTTATCTCATGGGCCAATAATAAAGAGTTTTCAAATCAGCCTTAGATGATGGGTTACTTTCAGTACTACTGATCAAGGTTACCAAGATCTTAATTATAATCCATGGACAGTCATAGGGGCCAATTAAATTCATGATGTCATGATAATTGCACCAAAGTAAAAAAAAAAAAAAAAAAAAGCACCAGCAAGTCTAAAAGATGAATGTGTCTTACCAATGGTATGCATCTCAGATAATGGGAGATAAACCCATTAATAATATGAGTAATGAATCCACAACCTTGGGGAAATCTTTGTCAAGAGGCCTTGACCCTCCAAAATAAAAGGGTGTTTGTTACTTCTTACACTGACCATGACCAAAAAAAATAGGAATAATTCTTAATGGGGCTTTTTAAATTTTAGAGGCAATAAAAGTTATATATGAGTGTGTTTCTAAGGCTTACTAATAAGGTAACTATAAAGTTCCATTTTGAATAGGGCTCAGACCATGGGAAGGCTTTGCAACAATTTCAAGCTGCTATGAAAGCAATTCTGCTATTTTTACCTCATGATCAAAAAGATCCAAATATAATCTATGTATCCTTAACATATAGAATATTGTGTAGATCCACTGTATGGCCTTAATAAGGGAATCACTAAATAAACCTCCGGAGTTTTGGGAAAATGTCGTGGTCTTTTCCTCTAGTTTTGAGAAACAGGTCCTGTCTCATTATTAGAATAGTAAAAAATGGATACCTATCATAGAATCAAATAAATTGATAATTATTTGAATACTATAAAATCATTTGAGCCATAAGTGTAACCCAGCCTCAATTGAAAATGTATTTATATGATCAAGATTGAATAGTTTTTTTGTTTTGTTTTGTTTTGTTTTTTTTTTTTATAAAAATGAAGTCCAGATCCACATGGCTCAGGTTCCCAGCACACTTGCTACATATCCACCTTACTTCATTCTATAGCAATAGACCCATGAACAGTTACTCAATACCAGTGGATTTAGGAGGGTAAAAAGTTGTTATAGATTGTGTTAAGTGATATCCAGGCATCAGTGGAAACCTTTGGTGCAGCATTAACATTTATATTGAGAGTCATCCTGATACACAGTAGTGAAAGGAAAAACATCCTTTAGGCAGAACTCTGAGTCCTGCATCTGATTGTCCTGTTTTAACTGAAAATATCAATCAATCACAGTGATGCAAGAACAGCTGTCAAAAGTTTGACCTGTTGATTAGAATCTTAGACTAGGATTGGGAAATTGTTTACTTGAAGGCCCAGAAAAGAGGTATGTGGATGGACTTTTCAAAAGTTACAGAGGGTGTGAAGATTCTTGTGTCTATTTGAATGTCTACCAAAGAATATATACCTCAGGGTCAGCTCTTAAGAATCAGATGGACAGGGCTGAGGACTGATGGATGTGGGGGGGGAGGGGGGATAGGCATGGAGGAGGACACTTGTGGGGATGAGCACTGGGTGTTATGTGGAAACTAATTTGACAATAAACTATTTGTACAAAAAATAAAATAAAATAAATTATGTATTTACCTAAAAAAATAAACATTATGAAATTTATGCTGCAAAAAAAAAAAAAAAAAAAGAATCATATGGAGAGGGGCACCAGGGTGGCTCAGTCCGTTAAGCGTCTGACTTTGGCTCAGGTCATGATCTCATGATTCTTGGGTTTAAGCCCCACATCGGGCTCTGTGCTGACAGCTAGTGCAGAGCCTGGAGCCTGTGTCTCCCTCTCTCTCTGACCCTCCCCTGTTCACACTATCTTTCTCTCGCTCTTTCAGAAATAAATAAAACATTTAAAAAATTTAAAAAAAGAGAATCAGATGGACAATGTTTTATGATCTATGGATAGCAGTCATTTTAGCTTGTTGTATGCACAATATGCCCATGTACAAAGTGGCCATGACACTAGCCATGTAGAGGCTAAACAAGTGCTCAGCAATGTGAACGTTTTCTTGCTAAGTCTGATCTGACTACTGAAATTTCTGATAGACAAACCTGCCAGAACTGAGATCATTTCTTGAGCTCCACTGGAAATGAATTTCCCTCTAATCTGATAACGAGAAAGTAAAAGTGAGAGAAAATAAAAATGTCAGAGCTACATCAAAATTTTAGCTGTACCTGACGATGCTTGGTCTTTGAGTTTTGCAAGATGCAGTTAAGGTTATATAATTATGTGTCTTTCTGAAAAAGAATGAAAAATATATTTAAGTGTATCAATCAGGGTCAACTCAGTAAAATGGAAATTGTAAGAGGTAATTGTGAGAATTTAATATAATAACTTGGCTATACAGAGGAACTATAATCTAATAGTAAGGGATGCAACACTCAATTCCTCCACTTGATCTTTGAATCCAAGCATTCTTGTTGCACCATAAAATATTAGAAATATCTATCCAGTATACAGCACTTCAGCCTTACAGGAAATTCTGCCATACTATTATAGCAGTCTACAGGCATGAGCACACTGCTGCATATCTTTTGCTGTGAAACATTCCTTCAGAGCAATGTTGAGTTGGGTATCATAACTCTGGATAAGGCATTCCCTAAATCTACGGATGACGGTATTTACTCAATCATTGAAATTAAGAATAAGGGAGCCTTCATGACTCAGTTAAGCATCTTACTCTTGATTTCAGCTCAGGTCATGATCTCAGTTTGTGAGATTGAGCCCTGTGACAGGCTCTGTACTGACAGCATGGAGCCTACTTGAGATTTTCTCATTCTCTCTCTCTCTCTCTTTCTCTCTCTCTCTGCCCCTTCCATGCTCATATGCATGCTCTTAAATACACTTTAAAGTAAGAAGGTATATCTGTATTACAGTGAAGGCAGATGACTGCCAATTCAAGGGAGGGGTCCAATGTCTGGTTGTCTTCTTGGATACTATATCGGGGGTGGGGGGACTTTCTTTCCATGGAGCTGAATCAAGAAGATACTCCTTTGCATCAATGACAGTTATTATTTTGTGGTGTGTGTATGGAGAGGGAGATATCTCCGTAGGAGATATATAAAAATGTGGTATCACTGGGGCACCTGGGTGGTTCAGTTTGTTAAGTGTCAGACTCTTGATTTCGACTCAGGTCATGATCTCATAGTTTAGTGAATTTAAGCCCCTCGGTGGGCTCTGTGCTGCCAGCACAGACAGAGCCTGTTTGTGACTCTCCCTCTCTCCCTCCTCCTTTCCTACTCCCATGCTCTCTGTCTTTATCAAAAATAAATAATAAATAAAAAAAACTTTAAAAACATGCAGCAACACTAAGACTATTTCTTCAACCAATCCAACCAAATGTAGCAAGGAATAAAAATGTATAGACAGAACTGACTTAGATTAAGAAAGACCTCAGACTTAATGTAAAGTAATGGACCTTACCTGAATTCCAAGTCTAACAAAGTAAAACATAAATGTGAACACTGGCCAGACATGATAATATACAGGAATTTTATGTTAATAACATGATAACATCTTAAGTTTGTATTTGATACAAACTGATAATTGGTTGGAAGGTGTTAAATGGAATAAATTGATATTTATTGAAGCTGAGACTGGATGGAGCACAGCTTTTTAATATCTTTAAAATTTTTCATAATGAAAAGTTTTTAAAGAAAAATTAGTTTCTTTGTTGCCCAACCATTTTAAGTCAACAATTTACCATTCTGACTTATAGATATTCAAGGGAAACATATTTTCTAATTTCCAGTACAACCCAAGATACTAGTTGTGTTAGTTTGGGAATTATCAGTCGAAATAATTTCTTTAAATTTGGTTTCACTACTTAAGTTCAGACATGTTTAAAACCAACTCTAATAAAATATGGCATAAAAAGAAGCAAAGTGTCAGAAAGTACTAACAGTAATTCCGTCTGTACAGAAACAGAATAAAAACCAGAAGGCTTCCTGGTAACCCTAGAGGGCTCTGCTATCAGATACTTTTAAGTAATAGTCATTCCATAGAAAGAGTCCACTTCTCTTTTGTTTAATGAAATTATATTACATTGTTTATAGATTGTATCAGAATTACTGTAAAGGGTTATGAGTAGATTTTCCAGAATGGCATTTTAAATACAGCATGATTGATTCTTTGGTTCATTCTCCCAAACATTTTTATTGTTGACAAAGCTTCTCGGAATATACTAAATGTTACAGTTAGACCACAACAAAAACACATGTATGTATGTGTTTTTAATTATCTATATGTATTACATAAAAAATTTCATCAATCTGCCTAGGGTTATTGCTTGCTTAAAAATGATAAATATATTCCATATTAATGTCTTTCACAGGGAGAAATGAGAAACTTCATTACATCATAATCTTGCTCTGTAACTACTTTCCTGATATCATTTTTAAAATGTCTTTCTTAATTGACTTAATTTTTTAAAAAGTTTGGCAAAATGTATTCCCTATGTCTTTATCAAAAGTACAGAGTGTTCAGCTTCTACTTTCTATTTACTTGAACATATTTCTCATTAAAAAAAAAAAAAAGACATTGAACTTTCTCTTAGTTTCTGAAACTGAGACTGCATTTGAAATTGAGGATGGTAGACTTTCAGCTGCGACTGCTTATACAATTTGTACTTCTATACATTAATTTATATTGATTTCCTGTTTATGCTTTTGCTTTAAAAAATGAGCAATATTCTTAGATCTATACAGATTTTGTAGGTTTAAACATGCTCATAAGATGCACCCATATTTGTGGGTAATATAATTTGACCCAATTTTTGATGAGATCACAACTGGGTGTAGGGCTCTCATATTTTTTTGAAAAAATATTTTTTTTCCTCAATAAGTAAAGCAATCAATCAATCAATCACTTTGTCTCAAACAAGTGATTTTTCCTTCTTTCAAGTATGATTTTTCCTTCTCTCTTGGTTCTCTTTTGTTCCCAGCTATAACTTTGATGATTCAGTAACCTGTTTGAGAAAATACAATTTTGCTAGTAAAACACAAGACAAAATTACTGAATTCACTTAAACAAACCATCAACTATTAACACAATTAGTTTGTCTAACTGAATCAAACTGTGTATTCAGAACGACTGCTCTGGCAGTATTTTGTCATGTAACCTTACATATAATACCTATTTTGCATTCCATACAGTCATTTCTCTTAGAAAACATTGTTTCACCTGCTGGGAAACTCATCTCAAGCTTAAGCAGATTCTTTTGAATTTTGATTTAACGTTGCCTCTTTAACATTCTGACATATACTAAAATGCTAAGTATTATAGAAAGTCAACATTCTTTTAACACATCTCAAGAAACTGACTTCTGAGTACTTTAAAATATTGAGTCCTTCAGTATCTGTTCAAAATAAAACTTGGAAGTTCTGACCGTAAAAGTGAATCGATAAGTGCTGCGTGGCCTCAATGAAAAATTCTCCCAGTGGTGGTCTGTTCCTTGTCAGTTTTTATTTCTCAGTGGTACTATCTTCTGTTTAAATGTTTCTTTTATGTAAAAGCAAAATATTAAATTAAATAAAAAAGATATTATATTCAATAAAATAAAACTCAGTTAACTCTAAGATCTTACAACAAATAAGTATCAATCTTCAGACTATAAAGTCAAATGTGCTGTTTTGCCCTGAAAATCTACAAGAGACATCAAATACATTATTTGTATCCTTCAACTCCTACCCAGAATAATCAAAATGTATGTGAATAGCCACCTATCATAAAATAATGCTTGCTGTAGTTTTGTGCATTCTTTTTCAGCAAAGCACCTGAACAGCATCATTTTGTTTTATTGACCTTTTACTTTTAACTCCAGTATAGTGAACATACAGTGTTATATTAGTTTCAGGTGTACAATATAGTGATTCAACAATTCTATACATTCTCCATGTTCATCCTGAGAACTGCATTCTTTAATCCTCATCACCCATTTCCCCACCCACCTCCCCTCTGGTAACCAACAGTTTGTTCACTAGAGTTAAGAGTCTGTTTCTTGGTTTGTCTCTTTTTTTTCCCTTTCTTTCTCTTTCTCTGTCTCTTTTTTCATTTACTCATTTACTTTATTTTTTTAATCCCAAATGTGAATGAAAGCATGTTATTATGTCTTATAGTATTATACTCTCTAGATCCATCCTTATTGTCACAAATGACAAGGTTTCATTCTCATTTATGGCTGATATTCCATTACATAATAGAATATCATTCATATATGATACATATATAAAATATTATACATATATAAATAATATATGATACCTCACTTCCATTGTTTCGTTATCATAGATAATGTTGCAATAAACATAGGGGTGCAGGTATCTCTTTGAATTAATGTTTTTGTATTTTGGAGATAAACATCCTATAGTGCAATTAATGGATCACAGAGTGATAGTTCTATTTTCAACATTTTGAGGAACCTCCATACTGTTTTCCACAGTGGCTGCACCGGTTTGCATTTCTACCAACAGTGCAAGAAGGTTCATTTTTGTCTGCATCCTCACCAACACCTGTCTATTCTTATGTTTTTGACTTTAACCATTCTGACAGGTGTGAAGTAATATCTCATTGTAGTTTTGATTTGCATTCCTCCGATGATAAGTGTTTCATGTGTCTGTTGGCTACCTGCATGCCTTCTTTGAAGAAATCTCTTTTCATGTCTTCTGTTGGTCTTCTGCCCACTTTTAATTTGACTGGGTTTTGTTGTTGTTGACTTGTATCAGTTCTTTACATATTTTGGATACTAACCCTTCATTGGATATGTCATTTGCACATATCTTCTCCAATTCAGTAAGTTGTCTTTTAGTTTACTTTATTGGAAAACATAAATTTTAAAAAAACATGATCTCTTTGAGAAATTCTTTAAAACATAATAACTTTTGTAGTATCATTTAAAGGCCTGTCAGTATTATGAAGTACATAATGTAGGGCTAAAATTATAATAAATTTTAAAATTCATGAACAAAATCATACAATGTAAAATATAGTAGAATTTTTAAAACCTACAGTGAGTACTTTTATGCATAATGATCCCATAAAGACCTTTTGGTGGAGTTATTTGCTCAATAAGAAAGAATATTTACAATTTTTTAACATTAAAATCAACATTTTTAATTGGATCGTAGGCTGAATGGAAAACATAAGGTTTTTTTAAAAAAAAATTTTAATGTTTTTTAAATTTCTTGAGCATTACTAAACAGGGGGGAATCAGTTCAGGAGAAGAAAATCAATTGTGAGATGCAAGATGCTAGCTGGACAGCCAGGTCAAGTAATTGGCTGCATTTGGCTTACTTACCACCTTTGAAGGTTCATGATGTAAGTACATCACCCAGAGTAAGTACATTATAGACCACTTTGTAAAACAGATTCGCAAATGACTTGCAAAAGCTAAAATTAAGAATGGTAAACTTTAAACTTTAAAATGCTGCTTTAAATAAAACTTACCACAAACAAAGTAAAAGTATTTACCGGACTTTTTACTTAAACTGGGTTAAACACAAGTTGTATGATGCCTTTTATTGTTTATAGTGACTTTAGCAAATATAAATAAGGCAAACCTCTCAATGGCTTGACAACGTGGCTGTTGCTGTCTGGAGGAGGTATTCAGAGACACAGATGCTTTTGCCTCAGGGCCCTGTAGAAGTGAAGGTATTGAGAGATCTGAGCCCTAAACTAGACTAGAAGGGGTGCACGCCACTTCCTCCCATACCCCATGACCCACGGTCATGGCTACATTTATCTGCAAGGGAGGCTGGGTGCTGTAGTCAACACTGTAGCTAAGAAAAGCAAGTCTATTTAATTATCATCCAGCAGTCTCGGCACCTCCCCCCCCACCAGAGCAGAACTTTCTATTTCTGTGAAAAGGCCTGGTAACACATGTACAGGCATAGGGAAGCAATTATACTAAACAGAAGTCTGAATTCAAATATTGTGTCCTCCTATGCAGAGAGGAAGTCTAAAGCACACGTTAATTTTGCCATGACCTGGTTTGTATGCATATGAAACAAGTGAAAATGAAATATAATTAAAAACTCAAAAACTTGACATTTTAACATTTTCAAATGAATAATTCCAAATCAATAACAAATGCTCTTCTAGAATACATTTCTATCTTGTTTTCCAGTCACATGTTAGAATCTCAAAGATAGGACTGTATAATAAAATTAGTGAGCAGAATATATGTATATATAATAAGCACATTATAAAGGGTAATAGATCATTTACTTCTTTGTAGTTTTTTTAATATAAATTAAAGTATACAGCTGTGCTTAGAGTAGCAGTTTTTATTTTTCTTCTCTGTCTCTTATCAAGGATAAGTATACCTCTTATCAAGGTAGTATATACTATACTATACCTCTTATCAAGGTAGTATATACTATACTACCTATATGACCTTTGCTTTCATAGAAGGAAACCTATATGTTTGACTAATTGCTTAATTTTAATTCCAGTTCAGGGCTACTGAAGTTCTAGTTTAAATAATAATTTCACCTTGTTTAGTTTTAAATGATAAAGTTACACTTACAGAAAAAAAATTGAATGAGGTGAATATTTCTGAATCAGTGTTACCTTTAGCTAAAATCTCACCATAAGTCTCCATTAAGCATCACATCTACGAGGGGCACCTGGGTGGCTCTGTCAGTTAAGCATCTGACTTCTGCTCAGGTCATGATCTCACAGTTTGTGGGATCGAGCCCCGTGTCAGGCTCTGTGCTGACAGCTAGCTCAGAGCCTGGAGCCTGTTTGGATTCTGTATCTCCCTCTCTCTCTGACCCTGCCCTGCTCATGCTGTCTCTCTCTCTCTCAGAAATTAAAAAAAAATCAAAACATAAAACAAAGAATGTCTGTGAAACCAAAGAATTAATATCACTGGAAAACACATATCATAAACTCAAGTTACATTTTCAAAGCAATGATTGCTTGATTTTTTTTTTTCCTTTGGGAAAGGAACTATCCCTTAGATTCAGGATATTTATATTGCCAACCAGGTACGACCTAAATTTTTCATACAGCTACTCTAATAAATTGTTCAGAATTCATTTTGAGACAGGGATAGCCTGCTGAGCTAGGTGGGACCTCTGAAGAGGAGTTTAACTAAATGCTTCTTTTCATGGCACATTGGTCTATTTGCAGAGCAATAAAAGAGCAGGACTCGTGATCAGTAATTATTAAGTTCCCACTAAAGTTACATGTCATTATTGGCTCAATAATTCAATTATTAATGTTTCAGTCAGGTTTTGGACAGAAAAACAGAAAGTAGTCTAGGTGTTTTAATCAGAGGTAAAGGGAACAGCAAATTCTTGACAAAATTATGAGAACACTGTGTAGGACAGCAGGGGGCAGGGAATCCAGAGAAACAGAAAGGAGAAATACAGAGCTCAGAAAAGCTAATGTTCCAAGGCTAGCATATATGAGTCAACACCTACTTTATAGTGGAAAATGATGCTGCATCTAATTCTTGATCACCTAAAAGGTGCCACTCCATACAAGCCTAGAGCCACTGAAATTGTGCTGCCTCTGCACTGGCCACTGGAGTAGAGTATAAACTCCCCACTTCTGCCTAGACAGAAAGCAACAGCTGTAAGAATTAAGGCCAGAAAGTTTGTTCTCCCTTCTTCCATTTTATACTCCCAGTTCCCCTCTTACTTTATTGTTATTTAGCCTCTCCAGTAACTTTGTAGCCAGTTTCTTATATAGAATCCTCTGAAAGAAGGAGTATGAAGTCTGTTTTTCTTTGCACCAGGTAGTGTGGTTATCCTCTGTGCATGGGTCTGACAAAGGCAACTAAGAAACTTGTTCCATCTAACTCACCAGGTCTAATCAGCATGCCAGCAAAATAGAAGACTGGCATGATGTTCTCTACACTGTGGAAACAATTAAGGTTTGTGACTGATACTAAGGGAAGAGATTTAGAATAGTGATACAGCGTTAGTTTAAGATGGCGGAGGTGGACAGCTGTTCTGGCAATTGGAAAGTACCTACCTCTAGTGGCCTTTGCTAACTGGTATGTAGGAAAAAAAAAGTAAGGGTGGGAGAGTATTTTCCAGATCCCCACATCAGCAGCTTAATATTAAATGCTCTGTTACATTAATTTGTTCCACTAAAGAGATCACAGCTTGAACAGCAGCTACGGTTGGAATCACTAACAATTTATCTAGATGCCTACTGTGAGCACTCACGCTGGATACAACTATCTTCACACTGCATGCCATTAATAAAGTCCATCTGTATTTCTCTTTACCAACATCCCTATAAATAATCTTCCAATTTTCTTCTTTGTGATTATCTTACAAAACTCTGTGGTTCTATCTTACCAAACTGGTCATTAATCAGAATCAACCTAGTGCTCTGGCTACATCCCCACTGAGGTACATGGAAAACCAAATGTACTCCTTGACCTTTTGCTACTAGGAAGACTTTCCTTCCTACTGTCTTTGGATGGAGCTCCTATGAGGAGAGTGCAATGCTTCAGCAACATACATCTGGTTGGTGAAAATATATTGCAAATAACCATCTGAAAATTCAGCCAAATCTATGTATGTATATACTTTCAATGAGACCGTAGACATGAATGAAAGCAGATAGAGCAAAATAGTTAAAGTGCATGTCTTGGGATCCTAAGCCACATATTAACTTATTCAAGAATCTAGAATCTGTTTGAGCCAAACAGATTCAATGCAATTGAATTGCATCAATACAGATGCAATACAATTTTGCATATTGTATTTATAAATAATGGTGGAATACAGTATACAATCTCTACTTCATGACTGACAATTCAGGTCACAATTGACTGGGGAGGCTTAGGGGTTTAATCCCTACCAAGGCCAAGTAGCAAGCCACACATATATTTTATTTTATTTTTTATTTTATTTTATTATTTTATTTTATTTTACTTTTTATTTATTTTAATTTATTATTTTATTTTATATTCAATTTATTTTGTTATTTTTTTCAAAAGGAGAAAAGTTTTCTGCAGAAATCTGGATTTGCTCCAGAATCCTGGGATCTGACCTATGATTCTCCATCAGGATAGCTAACAAAACCCAACTACTACTGGTGCCTAGAAATGTAGATTTTAGAGGGTTGCAAGTATAGCCATTTATCACGTTAATGTACTGAATATTTTCTAACTTACCTGAGACAAGATTAGCCACTATAAAAACATAGGTAAATTAAGAAAAAAATTGACTTTTGCTTCAAATACGCATATTCTATCAATCTGATGTGAGAAACAAGTGGGATATTTAACAATCCAATGCAATACATGATGTATTACAACTGGAGAGATACGGGAGAAAAAATGAAGAAGATGAGCATTTTGAAAAGTCTCATGGAGGCACCTGGGCAGCTCCTCTGACTCAATTTCTGCTCGGGTCATGATCTCACAATTTGTGAGTTCAAGACTGCTTCGTATTCTTTTTCTGCCTCTCTCTTTCTGCCCCTCCCCTGCTTGCATGCACTTTCTCAAAATAAATAATAAATAAACATTAAAAAAAAACAAATTATAATATAGGCCAGCTAACTATGATGAGCAAAAATACATGATGCTCTCACCTTCATGGACCATATGCCCAATAAATATACCTGGTTATAGGGTAATTATGTGACCCTACAGCTGCCAAAGCTACAACTGCATCCAAGGGGGAATCTCCTGGAATATATCAGTGACTACACTAAGGGGTGAAAATTTCATTCATTATAAAAACTTATATTCAACTCTCAAAGTGTCACTTACTGATTGTTATATACTCATCAGTCTAGAATCTCCAGACATGGATTACATTGCTCTTATCATTTTATGAATTATAAGTAGCACCACTGACACATAACTTTATAGTCCTTCAGTTATAAAACTCAGAATATAAATAAGCTGGTTTCTTAAAGCCTATCATGTCATAAATGGCAAAGATTAGGCTAAGTATGAGGAAAATAAAAATGGGGGGGCTGTCTGCTGTTGTTAAATCATTAACCCAACACTTTAGATTAGAGGAAACAGGAACCCAGTTTCCTTACTATTCTCTAATTATTATATTATTTTAACCTAAAGAATTTCAAATTATTTTCTTCTCTATGAATGGGAGGAGGATATTAAGCTCCCCAAGCCTCAGTCCCAGGAATCTTTTTAAAGCACTTAAAATATTAAATTCATTTAAAAAATTAGGCAGTTATACTGTGTACTGTTAAATGTTGCATTCCCTGATAGAGAACTAAAAATTATCTTCTTATTATCACATATGTGTGAAAATTATTTGGCTATTATAAATATAGAAAATGGGGGTGCCTGTGTGACTCAATGGGTTAAGCTCCCGACCCTTGATTTCAGCTAATATCATGATCTCATGGTTTGTGAGATTGAACCCTGCATCAGGCTCTGCACTGACATTGCACATCATACTTAGGATTCTCTCTCTCCTTTTCTTTCTATCCCTACCCCACTTGCTCTCTCTCAAAATACATAAATAGACTTAAAAAATAAAATACAGAAAACTGAACATAGCATAAACAAATCTATTTCTACAAATAAATAAGAAAAGGAATGTAAAATTTTACAAGCATAAAACCAGTTTAAAAGTTTTATCTCAGATTTGAATTTCTCTAGTTAATAACATGTAGTTTTATAAACTAAGGAAGGCTCATCTTCAAAAATTAATTCCTGAATCTCTGCCTACAGTTACTTCACAACTATAGTTAATGTCAATTCAATAGGAAAAAATATCAGTAATAAATATTGAAATGCATTAACACATGAAAGTTTATGGAGCCATACACTGAACTTTGGAAATTTAAAAGTAATTACACTATTAGGATGGATTTTAAATGACACACTTGTCTGAAATTCCACATATAGCTCAGTATAATTCATGTAAAAGTCTATGTCATTGAAAGAAATAAATGCCGCATCATATTATTTTAGAATTGTTTTTAAGTATTCTCTGAAACCATGTACTTGCTAAGAAAGAAATATAAAAGTCAAATGCAAAAAGATATCCATAATGTATTCATGTCCTTCAGCACTCAGTAGATAAATCATTCTTATTCAACTGAAATCCTTGACTTATTATTATTTTTTTCTCCTCTTATTTTCAGGAGATATGCTAAGGGTACATGAATCCTCAGAGAAAACTCTGTCTCTCCATTTTTTTTCTTTGAGGATAAAGAATGAAACTAATGGGAAGAAGGCAACCTAAAATGAAACCTCAAAGGATAATTTGTTGAAAAATGATACAAGACATGGACTATTTGGCAGAGAATTTTCACATGTCTTGTTATTTCTATCCACAAAGTCCTGTGAGATTTTTCTCCTTATCATACAGAATGTTCAACATACTAACTGTAAACTTAAGGAGAATTGAGACATTTTATAACACCCCTATTACTACAGAAATGTTATTTTCCTCTAAATTGGCTTAACGGTGATTGCCCAGGGACCAGTTTGAGTTATCAGAAAAAAAAATTTAACTAGAGCTGGTATCACCTACAGTGTATGGATAAGGCAGAATAATGCACTGTAAAAATGGTGACATATTTAATGGAAGCCAAGTTGTAGAATTAGTCAAATGTGCCTACACAAAGTAATACTAGTACTATTATGTTTTTAGAAACAGTGTTAAATTTCTTTATAACAGGAAAGATATGCGTGTGTGTGTGTGTGTATGTGTGTGTGAGAGAGAGAGAGAGAGAGCATAGAGCTAGAATAAATTATCTCCAGAAAAGGGGCACCTAGGTGGCTCGGTCGGTTAAGTGTGACTTTGGCTCAGGTAATGATCTCACAGTTCGTGGGTTCGAGCCCCACGTCGGGCTCTGTGCTGACAGCTAGCTCAGAGCCTGGAGCCTGCTTCAGATTCTGTGTCTCCCTTTCTCTCTGATTCCCCCCTGCTCACGCTGTCTCTCTGTCTCTCAGAAATAAATAAAACATTAAACAAATTATCTCCAGAAAAATAAATTAAATAAGAAGTAAAAAAAATTAAGATTAACCTTCACTTTTGTAATACACACTGCTTTTTAAAATAACTATTGTGAAAATCTATAAAGCTCTCTGTGTGGTGTGGGAGACTGAATTGGCAATACAACTTAAACAATGAGCGAGAGCAGCTCACCTCCCCTTTTCAGTCTAGAAACAGAGATGGTAGGATGCCCTTTAGCACCTGGTCAATATCTGAGAAAGTCACTTTTGCAAGAGTAAGAAAGTAGGAGGTTTTTTTTTTTTTTTCCTGCTTCCCATGGGGAGTAGTTGAAATTCCTGCTGAAGAAGAAACTAGATTGAGGAGATTCAAAGAGGTTGCAGGAGCAAAGCAAGGATTTTAAGAATACTAATACAATTATCACCTGTGTTCATGTATTTGCATTACGGCCCTCATTTTACCTTTCTTGAAAATTCTACTTCAGCAGTTTTGTGCATTTTCTCTAAGTCACCAAAGTGATTCACCTGAGATAGCTAATAAACTATGTTTCTGGAGAAGTATATACTTCATAGTCTGCTGAAGTCATGCATGTCTTTCCTAGCTTCTAGAGTAAATCCTTTTTTTCTACCCGAAGTGTCATATTTTCAGATAACTCCCATTTAACAAGTTCTGACAAGGACACTATTAAGGAACACAAATTGACTTGATATGTGGAATCAATGCTCTCTACAAAGCCCTCTCAAGAAAACTGGCTCAGTATCTGGTATCTAGGGAGGCAGTCTCAACGGTAAGTGACTGACTGGCCAGACATGTCAGCAGATAACAGAGGAGTTTAAGAACTAAAATCTAATGCCTTGGGCTTATTTTTTTTAGTGTTAAAATAGAGGTAGTAATCACTTAAACTTGTAAAAATCCAATCGAAAATTCCATGTGAACATCGAAAAACAGAAAGCTTTAGTTTGCTCAATAACATACATTCCCCAAAGCTTATATATAGTGTTAATGTAAACAGGGAACCCATTGCTATTCCAAAAAAGAGAAATAGAAGACAAGCTTCCAGACACATTTATGAAGCCAGTATTACCATGATTCCCAAACCAGACAGAGACCTCACTAAAAAGGAGAATTACAGGCCAATATCCCTGATGAACATGGATACAAAAATTTTCAACAAGATACTAGCAAATCAAATTCAACAGTATAAAAAAAGAATTATTCACCATGATCAAGTGGGCTTCATTCGTGGGCTGCAGGGCTGGTTCAATATTCACAAATAAATCAATGTGATACATCACAACAAAAAAAGAAAGGACAAGAACCATATGATCCTGTCAATATATGCAGAAAAAGCATTTGACAAAATACAGCATCCTTTCTTAATAAAAACCCCCAAAAAAGATGGGACAGAGAAACATACCTAAATATCATAAAAGCTATATATGAAAATCCCACAGCTAATATCATACTCAATGGGGAGAACTTAGAGCTTCCCCCTAAAGTCAGGAACACGACAGGGATGTCCATTCTTACAATGATTCCATTGTTTAACATACTGTTGGAAGTCTTAGCATCAGCAATCAGACAACAAAATGCAATAAAAAGCATCAAAATTGGCAAAGAAGAAATCAAACTTTCACTTTTTGCAGAAGACATGATGCTATACGTGGAAAACCTGAAAAGAGTCCATAAAGGCTGCTAGAACTGATGGATTCAGCAAAGTCACAGGGTACAAAATCAGTGTACAGATATCAGTTGCATTTCTATACACCAATAATGAAGCAATAGAAAGAGAAATCAAGAAACTGATCCCATTTAAAATGGTACCAAGAACCATAAAATACCTAGGAATAAGCCTAACCAAAGATGTAAAAGATCTATACGCTGAAAACAATAGAAAACTTATGAAGGAAACTGAAGAAGAAACAAAGAGATGGAAGAACATTCAATGCTCATAGATCAGAAGAATGAATGTTGTTAAAATGTCAATACCATTCAAAGCAACCTACACATTCAATGCAATCCCAATTAAATTGCACCAGCATTCTTCTCAGAGCTAGAACAAACAATACTAAAATTTGCATGAAACCACAAAATACCCTAATAGCCAAAGTAATATTGAAGAAGAAAAACACAGTGGGAGGAATCACCATCCCAGACTTAATCTCTACTACAAAGCTGTAATCATCAAGACAGTATGCAATTGGGACAAAAACAGACACATAGACCAACTGAATAGAATAGAGAGCCCAAAATTGGACCCACAAATGCATGGTCAGCTAATCTTTAACAAAGCAAGAAAGGGTAAATGGAAAAACGAGAGTCTCTTTAGCAAATGGTGTTGGGAGAACGGGACAGCAACATGCAGACACCACACACAAAAATAAACTCAAAATGGATAAAAGACCTAAATGTGAGACAGGAAACTATCAAAATCCTAGAGGAGAAAGAAGGCAACAATCTCTTGACCTCAGCTGCAGCAATTTCTTGCTCGGCATATCTCCAAAGATAAGGAATTAAAAGCAAAAATGAGGGGCGCCTGGGTGGCTTAGTCGGTTAAGCGTCCGACTTTCGCTTAGGTCATGATCTCGCAGTTCGTGGGTTTGAGCCCCGTGTCGGGCTCTGTGCTGACTGCCAGCTCAGAGCCTGGAGCCTATTTCAGAGTCTGTGACTCCCTCTCTCTCTGACTCTCCCCTGCTCACGCTGTCTCTCTCTCTCCTAGAAATAAATAAAAAAAATATTTAAAAAAAATAAATAAAAGCAAAAATGAACTATTGGGACCCCCTCAAGATAAAAAGCTTCTGCACCGCAAAGGAAACAATCAACCAAACTAGAAGGCAACCAACAGAATGGGAGAAGATAGTTGCAAATGACATAGTGGATAAAGAGTTAGCATCCAAAATCTATCAAGAACTTACCAAACTCAACACTCAAAAAAAACCCAAATAACCTAGTGAAGAAATTGGCAGAAGACATAAATAGACACCTTTCAAAAGAAGACATCCAGATGGCTAAAAGACACATGAAAAGATGCTCAATGTCACTCATCATCAGGAAAATAAAAATCAAAACCATGCTAAGAAAGCACCTCACTGGTAAGAGTGGCTAAAATTAACAACTCTGGAAACAACAGATGCTGGTGAGGATGTGGAGAATGGAAACCCTCTTGTACTATTGGTGGGAATCCAAACTGGTGCAGCTGCTCTGGAAAACAGTGTGGAGATTCCTCAAAAAATTAACAATAGAACTCCCCTACGACTCAGCAATAGCACTACTAGGAATTTATCCAAAGGACACAGGAGTGCTGATTCATAGGGTCACATGTACCCCAATGTTTATAGCAGCACTTTCAACAACAGCCAAATTATAGAAAGAGCCTAAATGTCCATCAACTGATGAATGGAAAAAGAAGATGTGGTTTATATATTCAATGGGATACTACTTGGCAGTGAGAAAGAATGAAATCATGCCATTTGCAGCAATGTGGATGGAACTGGAAGGTATGCTAAGTGAAATAAGGCAGTCAAAGAAAGACAGGTATCATATGTTTTCACTCATATTTGGAACTTGAGAAACTTAACAGAAAACCATAGGGGAAAGGAAGGGGGAAAAATAGTTACAGAGAGGGAGGGAGGCAAACCATAATAGACTCTAAAATACAGAGAACAAACTGAGGGTTGATGGGGAGTGGAGGAGAGGGCAAAATGGGTGATGGGCATTGAGGAGGGCACTTGTTGGGATGGGCGCTGGGTGTTGTATGTTGGCAATGAACCATGGGAATCTACCCCCAAAATGAAGAGCACACTGTACACACTGTAAGCTAATTTGACAGTAAATTATATTTAAAAAATTAAATGGGATCCCATTGGACTGAGGTTGTTTTAAGGTATTAGTAGTTTACCTAAACAAACTGAAACCTAAGCCTGTAGTGCCTCAAGGTTAAGAAATAGAAACCTGAGGGGGCACCTGGGTGGCTCAGTCGGTTAAGCATCCGACTTTGGCTCAGGTCATGATCTTGCGGTTCGTGGGTTCGAGCCGCAAATCAGGTTCTGTGCTGGCAGCTCAGAACCTGGAGCCTGTTTCAGATTCTGTCTCTCTCTCTGCCCCCTCCCCAGCTCATGTTCTGTCTCTCTCTGTCTCAAAATTAAACTATAAAAATAAAAAAAAAAAAGAAATAGAAACCTGAGGACAACCAATCACAAACAGATAATGAGGTTTTCCCAAATAAGGCATGGCTTAAGCTATGGCCTAAGTAATTCCCTTCTTTGTCAGCCTCTCTCTATAAAGGTCTTCCCCCACTCCCGTGAGGAGAGGGTTCCCTGCCACTTTTGGATTAGCACTGATTTGTGTGCTTAGATTTTGGCTCAAACTCTAAAAGTTTTTAATATGTCTCAGTTTATCTTTTAATAACAGTGATGAATAATTTTGCTGTACTTATGGAAATAAACAGGCCAAACCACAAGACCTTTGTGATCATGAATAATTTCTGGAGATTACTTGTGGCCACACAGGGTTAGACTGTGAGAATAATTAGCAGGGTTAGACTGGTATTAAACTAAAGCAACTACTGTTATTCCCTTCAGTGTTAAACTAGGCTTGCACCTTTAACTGATTTTCTATGTACTGAACCGTCTAACAGCTCGGTAGGAGCAGAGGTTAACAGGTGTATGTTTATCTGTTGTAGAAGTCAATGATTTCTGTCCAGTGTGAAAGAAAACTTCAAAAGTCATCACCTATTGTTCTGTTGTTTAACCAGTTTTAA
This sequence comes from Crocuta crocuta, assembly GCF_008692635.1. Lineage (NCBI taxonomy): Eukaryota > Metazoa > Chordata > Mammalia > Carnivora > Hyaenidae > Crocuta > Crocuta crocuta. The sequence goes on from NW_027528612.1 coordinate 337,976, forward strand.
AACTAATCTGAAATTCTTTCCCTAAAACTCCTTTATTAAAGTCCATAAATAACTAATACCTTAAATGCACTTTATACTGCTTTTAACATTTCCTTGATTAGTTAATGAAATCTTTGATTCATTAAAAACATGGATTAACATACACTAAATAGTAAATCTGATAATAACACATATGGTAAGGAAGTATGTACATCCAAAAGTAGGGCAAACAATATAAATATTAAAAATAAAAATACACTAGCAGCACTCTCCACAATAGCTAAAACATGGAAAGAGCCTAAGTNAAAGGTAATATAGAAAGATTATTTGAATATAGATAATGGAATAATTTGTTTACATGAATTTGCTTACATGAATAAATGCAAAAAATATAAATATTTAAATGTGAAAATTGATATAACTATTTATAAAATTAGTAAATTAAGACATTTAAACCCCCACAGACAGAAACAAAACAAAATTCAAGGAAAAAGTTAAATTAGATAAAAAATTCAAGACATATGTGGGAGAAAATGTTATTTTATGATTTCAACTTTAATTCAAATGGTTAAAGATAAATAACCTGTATAGAAAATTAAGTGAAGAAAAATATAAAGTCAGAAAAAAATATTAAAATATTTTTTTAAAAATCCTAGGCTCTTGTAGAGCTGANAGCTAAGTAAATGTAAAATAAAACATATTTTATTTGGTTTAAAAATATAGGTTTTATTCAAACTATAGTCAAGTGGGTGGGTTAGATAGCAATTTCACACCCTACTGCGTCAACCACTTGTGCACATGCAATAGAGCCTGCCGCTCCTGCAGAACCAACTGGAAATCTGTATAAGACATTTAAGAACTATTGATCTGATTTTATTTATAATATTACATTCAACCATTAATTTGGAGGAGCTAGTTAGAAATGCACATCGACTGAGTATAAAAAATACTGTGGCATTCTTAAAAAATAATCAGTGTGAAAAGCTATCGATTATACAAATTGTGTTAACCCATTAAAATTCAACATAAACCTATGTTAACCCATTAAAATTCATAAAGATAATCTTGAAAAACATTTTATTACAGAGGAATAGAGAAACATTGCATAAGTTGTAGGAAAAAAGTGATCATTAATCAATCTGTGAAGCATAATATTTATGTATAAATATTTGTAATAAAAACTTTTATTTGTAAAAAGAATTGTATATTCTATATTTTTACCAACTGTGAACCTTACTGGGTAGAATTTTCATAGATAGATAGGAAGGTAGATAGATTGATAGATAAAAGGTTTCACATAGATATATATATACAAAGGTAAAAGTGAAAGGCTGGGAACTACCACTTTGAAAAACTGTTTTGTACTTTCTTGTAAACTGATTCCACTTCTGGGTAATTAGCTAAGCTATGTTAAAATACATATCCACAAAAAACCTTGCATATCTATGCTCATAACTTCATTTATAAAAGCAAAAATCTGACTATAACTTTAAAGTCCATTAGCAGATGAGTGCATAAGTGCAGCATATCCATTAAATATGGACTCTTCAGGAACAAAAATGATTGGATATTGACCCATGCCATGACATAAATCTCAAACTAATTATGCTTCACAAAGGAAGTTAGACACAAAAGAGTACATGCTGCATGATTTTCTTTATAAGGAAATCTAGAAGATGCAAATCAGTCATTAGTGGTATAAAGCAAATTAACGGTTGCCTGGAGTCACATATCCAGGGCAAGTGGCTACGAAGAACAATGTGAGAACATTTGTGAACGGTAGAAATTTCACTCCATATTTCAACTGTAGTCTTTAAATTTATCAGAATTCTTTAATATATATGTTAAAAATGCTTAAATTTTATTATATGTGAATTATGTCTCAATAAAGTTTATCAAACTAGGAAGGTTAATTAAGATATCTTCTAAATAAATATATTTAAGAACATATTTTAATATGTCTTGAATATTTTTTACATGTTTGCCAGCAGAATTTATTAAATTATAGTAGTTGCAATTTGATAAGATTGAATGAGCACCACCTACATTATCTTTCACCTATTTCAACTACAGATTTCTTTTATACTCGCTAGAGTCTAACCCACAAAGTGGCAAGTGAATTAAAAGTCACTGGTAACTTCTCAGAGATCAGTAATACCTATAACAGCTCAGATGTTTCTAATAGGATGAAAAATTGCAGAGATGATTGGTTGAGAAATTATAAGAGAACAGATTTGGAGAAGAGCAAGACTGTATGCAGTAATGCTATATTTACGAAACTGAAAAATAATTTTCTTTCAACTTTCAAAGAATAAGAGAGCAGTATCATGGCATTTTAAACGTATATGATATAACCTATGTGTTCACATGAATCATTCTCATATTGCCTCTTTGGAAACAGCATGACTTGATGTTATAGAAGTTACACAACTACTAATGTTGAAAGTATATTTTCTTTGAGGCTCAAGTCAGAGATTTACAATTATCCAATGATAATGAAGAGCAAAATTAACTTGCAAAATAACAATCAAGCCTACTGCAAGTCATTTGCCTTAAGGTAACAAACGGTTATTCACAATACAAACTAAGTTTTACTCTAACTTTAATAATCCAATTTGAATACACATATTTTCAGTAGGATGTGATTACAAATATATCGTTAAGATTTTATGTGTCCTCAATTTTTTTTGCTCCCCAAACTTATTGACTTACAATGGTGAATTCAACGTTAAATACCCATCTTACTCTTCTTGCAATGACATTAAAAACTGTGATGATGACAATCATTTCAATTAATTTCATGCCTGAAGAAGAATGGTGGGAAGCATTCACATTATACAAAGGAAAAACTTATTGTGCAGTTCTTCAATTAAGTTAAAAGCACAGAAAACATAACATGAAATCAATATTTCTAGTAAAATGATAAAAGTGAAGAAATCCAACTAAAAGACCAGTCTCAAAATATTAGCAAGTATTATTATTATTATTCAGACAATCATGTTTCAGAATGAAGTATGTGAACATCAGATAAAATGGTTGGTATTTTTAACAAACTTTTTGGTTTTAAAAGAAATTACAATTTTATACTCCCATTTTCTTAAATTTAAAAATGGAACTAAACTGTGCCTTAAAAATTCAAAAGCCCTAGGATATTATATTGTATTGGACATTATCACTGAAAGCTAGCAACCATTTTACCCTATCCTCTTCATGTAGTGTTAATGTGGCTGTCAGTGTTCGGTTCGTGACTATGACTGAAATTTGGCCAAATTTAAGCAAAAGTATAATCAGAACGTTGCTGGAAGTCTTGATGATAATTGTTTCCAACTTTCAAGTCAGATTTGTGAAAATCAATACATCTCTCTCTCTCTCTCCCTCTTTCCCTCCTTCTCTTTTTAAAAATGTTGGAATTTAGCTTCATTTATATTGGAAACCATCCTGCAACCAGGAGTATAAAGAACTTCAGCACGGATTCAACATGTGGAAAACATACTGAGACTCAGAAACACATGTGCACCTCAATTATCTCACTAAACTGCTGGATCAACCTGAATTCCACACTTCTTCTAGACTTTATGATAAAGTGATAATATACTTCCCCACTGTTTGGGCCACTGTGATTTCACTATTACTTCACTACGGAGGAAAGTTTTCTGACTGATAAAGCATTTGGGACCAGGAAGAAGTGGTATTGTAATTAACGTATGATGGAATGAACTTGTCAAAACAAAATCATACTGTATGAAGTTAAACAGGCAAGGGAGACATTATTCAAGATTTTTGCAGTAAGAGATTGATGCCAGGATTCTGTTTAAATTCAACTCTGCTGAAATAAGAGAGTTGGAGAGTTTTAAGAGCTGAGGTGGGGACATGATAGATCATCTGTGTTTCCTAATTGGCTTTACTCAAGGAAAAAGAAAAGTACCTTGATGACAAGAGTTTAATAACATGGAATAAGGCTCCCACTGAAGTTAGGCCCCTATCCTACCACAGAAAATGGGAGACAGGGGCACTATATTTCTTGATGATTACTTTCCAAAGGGTTGGCTTCCAGTCCCTGAGAAAGACATTACTAAGTTTCAGAAAACTGTCAAGAAGCTTCCAAAAAGGTTTGTATCTCAATGGGGCGTATAGAACATTTACAATTACAAGTATTCAAAAGTAAATGCTCTAAGAAAAGAGGTCATGAATCTAGTGTCAGGAAGAGATCTGATTTAAGTTTATTCAAGTGAATAGAATGAATGGTTGTGTCCCTCAAGACTCATATCTTGGGGTGCCTGGGTAACTCAGTTGGTTAAGTGTCTAACTCTTGATTTCGGCTCAGGTCATGATCTCAGTTTGTGAGTTTGAGCCCCTCATCGGGCTCTACACTGATAGCACAAACTGTGCTTTTAGGATTCTTGGTCTCTCTCTCTCTCTCTACCCCTTCTCTGCTTTCTTTCTCTCTCTAAACAAACAAACAACCCTCCTATCTTGAAACCTAATTTCCAATGCAAGGCTATTAAGAGATGTGCCTTGGGAAGGGTGGAGCCCTCATGAATGAGATTAATGTCCTTATAAAAGAGACCACAGAGAACTCCTTTCCCTGTTTCTGCCAGGTGAGGTTGCAGCCAAAAGATGACTGTCTAGGAGCCAGGAAGTAGAATCTCACCAGACACCAGATGTGCCAGCACCTTGATCTTAGACTTCCCAGACTTTAGTTTATTGTAAGAAATAAATTTCCGTCATTTATAAGCCAATTAGTCTATGGCATTTTTGTAATAGCAGTCTCAATAGACTAAGAAAAGGGGGACATTAAAGTCTTTTGGGCCAGACTAAACGGAGGAGATAGGGCAGAGAGTAGTGAGGACCTCATCATTCTGAGCTAAGGAACTGTCAATACTTGTTATGTTGTTGAAAAACTACCAAGTACACTATAGCCTGGTGTTTGCTTCCTATTTACTAATGCTACAGAAGTAGGGAGCTTGGAAGTAACTAACTAAATCGGTAACTAACTATATATATTATAATACATTATGTATTTCTTGGGGGCATTCTACATGTCACTATATGTAAGGAACACTTGAAGACAGAAGAGAAGAAGCATGGTTTTTCTTAGAAAGCCTGTTTGCCAGACTACAATAAAAATGTAAGTTTGGTAATCTGACATTCTATACTATGTAAAATAAAACAAATTTTCTAACCCAATAATGGAAGTACCAACATATAGAGAGGGAAGTGAGAAACTACCAAGTCTGATCATCTTGGTTTCACTCTTTACACACACACACACGCACACACACGCACACACTGTATTGATGCTCCAGTGAGGAATTCTCAGCCAGTTGCCTCCCTTGTCAGAGGTATAATTTCAAATATCTCAATTCAGAAAACTTTAACTCAAGATCAACATAAAAGCATGGACAAATCTGAAGAAACAGGATTTCTATAGATCAAAAACCCATGCTAGAATACTTCTCTGAGTAGCTTTCATCCCATGAAATTGATCTAAAGGATTGCTTCTGTAAATGTGGTTCACAGACTTTTGTAGATTCCTCAATTGTTTATTACCCATTTGCTTATGTATTGAAAGTAATGTTTAGAAACTGACATAATATTCTGGCATTGCTTCAACATCCAATACATTTTCAAGTTTCATTTCTTCTAGTAACTCACTTTATAATAAAAAAATTAAAATATTATCCTATAAGAGATTTTTTTAAAAATATCCATTTAACAGATATCTAGAAACATTATCAGAAACAAGTATTTTGCAAACCTACTAAATATGTAAGGAGACCAACAGTCAAAGAAATCCCAAATCAATAATGTTTAAACCTCTGGGGAAATTCTTGGACTCTAAACTCATACCTACAGAAATTGTTCTAAAGAATGCACAAGACTCAGGATAAGAAACCTGGAAAAATCTAATCCTAAATAAGGCCAGAGAGAATAAGGTCCAAGAACAGTCACCCAGAAACCAGCCCTGGGAATACCAGATTGGTTGACTGCCTATTCTCCCAACGGGCATCGGATGCCAAGACAGGATGAAACACACTGACATTAAAAGAGGAAATATCTAGGGGTTCTTGGATGGGTCAGTCAATTAAGTGTCCAGCTTCAGCTCAGGTCATAATATCACAGTTGGTGGGTTTAAGCTCCATTTCAGGATCTGTGCTGAGAGCTCAGAGCCTGGAGCCTGCTTCAGATTCTGTCTCCCTCTCTGTCTGCCCCTCCCTTGCTCACACTCTGTCTCTCTCTCAAAAATAAAGATTAAAAAACATAATAAAAGAGGAAATATCTGTGTGAAAAGGAAATAGGGATGAAGTTGAATGAGGTTGAAAGATTCATGATTGGTGATTTAATTCTTTTTTTTTTTATGTTTTATTATATCTCTAGGAGAGAGAGAGAGACAGCATGAGCAGGGGAGGGTCAGAGAGAGAGGGAGTCACAGACTCTGAAACAGGCTCCAGGCTCTGAGCTGGCAGTCAGCACAGAGCCCAATGCGGGGCTCGAACCCATGAACTGCGAGATCATGACCTAAGTGAAAGTCGGACGGTTAACCGACTAAGCCACCCAGGTGCCCTTGGTGATTTAATTCTGACCACAAGTGAAGGAGAGAGTACGAGAAGATTGGGTGGAAGCATCATGGACTGCTTTGCAGTCTAAGGCAGGTTCAGCAAAGTATCCAGGGAATCCTTGAGCTTTGAACGGATAGTCAAAGGATTCCTAGTTTCCCAGGAACGGGCCTGCCTCAATATCCCTTCTGCTCCGTCACTGCCTGGGAGCTGTACAGGAGGCATGGTTGTTGGGTTTCAGAGTATAACAGCTGGGGCCTTCATTCAATTATCAAATGAAGCAATTCTCAGAACACTTTGTGTGCAAAAATCCACTTCACACAATTCCAAGTATCAGGTCTTGAATGACTCCCATGGCTTTTCTCTCTGAAGGAAAATTCCTAAGCAGAAGATTAGCAGGATGACCTACAGCCCCCTTCCCCCAGCTTCTGGCAATCTCAGGGCCACAACTGACACTCATCCTCTCACACGTCACCATAGATTCTGAATTTCCCTAAGGCTCAGCTACAACCAAAACAGATCTCAGTAGTTTATTTGGTAGTGTGATACACACCTTCACTCCAGAAGGTTAGTCATACCCTTTTCAGTCCAGGGTTCCTGCACATGTCCATTCACAGTCACAATAGGGTAAATGGTAGTCAAGAGCAGTGTAAGAGGGTCACCTGAGCTCCACAGACACAGATATTCCTCAGACCTCCATCATGGAAAAGTAGCCCTACCTCACCTGCCAGGCAGTGTCAAATAGCACAGCCATTATGATGACTTCTCCTCTTGCCCGCTGGTTGCTGGACACAAGGAGACCTGGTGGCATCCGTGATTTCTAGGGGCTGAATCAGGCTGACTAAAGAAGATATACCTGATGTCAGGACTATCCTTTCCAGAAGGAAGTAGAATTGATGACAGAGGAGAGGAGTGGGCAAGGTGAGAGTTCATGTGCGTATCTTGGATCTCTGCTTGTGGATTAAAATCAAGGGAGGGAAGTGGTGGAAATATTAATATAGATTTCAGAGAATCTGTGAAAAAGAGAGCTGTGTCCCACTTTACTGGAGTGATGCACTGGTAGTCAAGAAGCTTCAACCTTGCAATGCCAGTCTAATATGCAAATTATAATGGAAATAAAGCTGGAAAAGGTAATTAGGCAACCACCAGCCCATAAATATTCCAGTTTTGTTCAAAGAATGTGGCCAAGTGTAGGACTGGAGAGAAGGCTAGGCTGCCTCGGGGATCTGTGCTGACTGTCCCCTAGCACATCTGAGAACAGCCTCTAGGCGGGTGGGCTGAGGTGATGCAACTCTGCCCCTGATCTGGCGGCCTGAAATGGACTGACTGGCTGAATGACAGGTTGATTTAAATGTAGATAAACTTTGCTCAATAACCACACCATCTTGGGGGAAAGAAATGTAAGCTAAGAACAGTTGAGAGTGAAACACTGGTGATAATACACATTCTATTTATTACAAACTATTAAAAACAAACAAAAAACCTTTACTTGAAAAATCAAGAATTTTATAGATTCAGAAAAATTAGCCATAAGGAGGTTACTAATAGGCCATAATGATGGCCATAAAATTAGCTACAGTTAGGTAAGCCAGTTTAAAAAAAATACACATTTTGCACATCTTGGCTATGACCACTTACTGCCTTTCTATAAGTATATGAACTATTAGAAAGATGTAATAAACATGAATTCTATGCCTACTTTCATCAGGTCTGATAGAGACAGAGAGAGAGAGAGAGATACATCAAGAGGTCAGAAGGAGAAAATAGATATTTTAAATTTTTAAAATTATTCTATTTAAATGATTCATTCTAAGGGCTTATATGTTTCCTACCTTAGGAAACATATGTATATAATAATGCTATCATATTTGCATAATGAAATTAAAGTAATTACAAAAGGTATAGGTAAGAGGCAAAAGAAAGCAGGTGACAAACTGACATATCACAGAGTATGGTTATTATCAGGGTCAATTGCACAGACAATGGCTTTAGTGATTTTGAAGGAAAAAATTAAGTCTAGGTTATAGGCTATATTAAAAAAAAAATAACAAAACCCCAAAACCAAAAAAAACAGCTCTCCAAACAATTCTATTTCTCATTTTAAATCCAGAAGCAATTGAGGGCAAAAGTATACCAGAAAAAGCAAACACATGGGCATTTTCAAATTCTCCTTTGAATAAATATTATATTTGTTTCCTAGGGCTGTGGTAAAAAAAAATCACCACAAACTCAGTGACTTAAAACAATAGCAAATGTATTCCTCACAGTCCAGGAGGCTAGAAGTTTGAAATCAAGCTGTTGTCAGGGCCATATCTTCCTGGGACACTTTAAGAAAGATTCCTTCATTGATTCTTCCTAGCTTCTGGTGGTTGCTGGCAATCCGTCATCTTTCTTAGATTGAGGCTATATCGTTCCAGTTTCTTCCTCCATCTTCACGTGCACATCTTCTCTGTGTGTGCGTGTGTGTCTAAATCCCCCTCTTCCTAAGAGGGCCCCTGTCATACTGGGTTTAGGGCTCATCCTAATCCAGTTCGACCACATCTGAACTTGATGACATATGTAAAGAACCTATTTTCAAAGAAGAACACATTCATAGGTTCCAGGTGGACATGAATTTTCAGGGACCATTATTCAAACGAGTTAAAACATTTAGAAACAATCAAGAATTACAATATAAATCTCAGATTCTCCAAACGTCCTTTAGTCCTAAGGAAACATAATAGCTAGATCCTTGGTTAACAGGAAAAAGGTTCAAGAATATTTAGAAAAAAAATGTCCTAGTGAATTATCTTTTCACTTGAATTGTTTTGAATATTATCTAGTTAACTTAATATTAGGATACATTGAGTTCATAAAAACATGTATTTTAGGTATATGAGAAAATATGGGATAAATATTCACTGTGAAGTTATTTTGATAAAGCATTTTCATTTAGTACTCTAGCTACCAGGGAAAACAACAAATGTGATGAAAACCTTTTTGTGTTTTAAGTGATAAAGAAAAATTGCAGGGGCACATGGGTGGCTCAGTTGGTTAAGCGTCTGACTTCAGCTCAGGTCATGATCTCATGGGTTCATGAGTTCAAGCCCCGTGTTGTGCTCTGTGCTGACAGCTCAGAGCCTGGAGCCTGCTTCAGATTCTGTGTCTCCCTCTCTCTCTGCATCTCCCCACCTCACACTCTGTCTCTATCTCTCTCAAAAATAAATAAACATATACAAAATTGCAAACAAAAATATGACTTTTCATCAAACAAAAATGGACAGGTTATTTTTATCTCCTTCTCTGTCTCAGCTCAGTGGACCATCTTTTGGAACTTCCCCCATTCCTTTGATCATCTCAAAGTCTCTATTCCTCTGGTTTGAACCCACTGCCTTCTGTTTTTGAAGTAAAAATCCCTGAAACAGTCCCTTCTAATTCCATGACTTCAGTTCGCATCTATGTGACACTGACTCTTCTGAGAGGTCTCTAAGCAACTAAAATTGTATCCCAAACCAATATCTCATTCTCTCTCCTAACTCTGCTCTCTTTCCAGTTCACATTGTTTATGAACTAACTCCAAACACCTAAAAATCACAAGTGACTGACCATCTCTCCCACACTCCCACTTAAATTTCAAATGGTGATGTCTCTACCTTCTCGATTTATTCTGCCTCAAATATATTCTTATTTCTCTGGATCCCCTATCATCTGTTTACTTGGTACTAATTATTTCCTTAGCTCCGAACTTCCACTATGGATTAAGCTGTGTGACTACATTCCTCACAATGTCAGAGGTCACATTCTCTGTGACACAGGTTGTGAGATTCTGAGATGTGCAAACAGAAACTCTTCTGGATACAACATCTATAAGGGAGCAAGACAAACATCACTGGGAAAAGAGGGAAATCTGAACTATGAGGCAGTTTCAAAGCAAACTAAAATAGTATTTCTGAAATATCTGAATTGAGACAGGCCTGGTGTCTCTTTTCCTGCATCAACTAGGAAAAAAGCAGAATGTCATTCAGTTAGTTCCCTTTGGCTGAAGGAAGTCCTCAGTGACAGACACGAGATAAGGCATCAGCAGCACTGCCCCTGACAGTCAGGGAATGGGTGCCTCAGTCGCAAAGGAATGCAGGTGAGTGTGGGCAGCACACCACAACATTCACTCTCTTTCTCACTCGGATAGCCATTCTGACAGGTGTGACGTGATATTTCATTGTAGTTTTGATTTGTATTTTCCTGATGATGAGTGATGTTGAACATTTTTTCATGTGTCTGTTAGCCATCTGGATGTCTTCTTTGGAAAGATGTTTACTCATGTCTTTTGTCCATTTTTTACCTGGTTATTTGTTGTGGGTTTTTTTAAATGTTTTATGTATTTCTGAGAGAGAGAGAGAGAGCGTGAGCAGGAGAGAGTCAGAGAGAGAGGGAGATACAGAATCCAAAGCAGGCACTAGGCTCTGAGCTAGCTGTTAGCACAGAGCCCGATGCGGGGCTCGAACCCGTGAACCGTGAGATCATGACCTGAGCTGAAGTCGGATGCTTAACTGAGTGAGCCACCCAGGTGCCCCATTACCTGGATTATTTGTTTTTTGGGTACTGAGTTTGATAAGTTCTTTATAGATTTTGATTCCTTTACCAGATATGTCATTTCCAAATATCTTCTCCCATTCCATAGGTTGCCTTTTAGTTTTGTTGACTGTTTCCTTCCCTGTGCAGAAACTTTTTATCTTGATGAAGTCCCAGCAGTTCATTGTTGCTTTAGTTTCCCTTGCTTCAGGAGATGTGTCTAGCAAGAGGATGCTATGGCTAATGTCAAACAGGTTGCTGGCTGTGTTCTCTTCTAGAATTTTGATGGTTTCCTGTTGCACATTTAGGTACTACATCCATTTTGAATTTATTTTTGTGTATAGTATAAGGAAGTGGTCCAGTTTCATTCTTCTGCATGTTGCTGTCCAGTTTTTCCAATACCACTTGTTAAAGAGACTCTCTTTTTTCCATTAGGTAGTCTTTCTTGCTTTGTCGAAAATGACAGTAAAATTCTAGTTTTGTGCCTAACTGCCTATAAAAACTCACAAAAATCAGCCCCACTTGTTTTCCCAGTCAATGGCTTTGGGGAAGTATTTTCCTTGTGCTATTCCTTGTGTACTCCTCTCTCTCTCTCACGTCTCTCTGTGCCCAGGGCTCCATCCCCTCCACAGCACCCACGATCCATTTCTCCCCCAAATCAGGTCTCCTCACCTTCTACCTTCCACAATGTGGCCTCTCTTCTGTTCTGTTAGTTCTCAGATCAATTTCTTGGGCATTCCCAATGAGTTGGTGTTTATCTGGCTGTGTTTGAGAGACAGGCAAGTGTGCCATCTTAGCTCCTACTCAAATATTATCTTAAAGTTTCAACCCCATGCCTCTTCCCCAGACCATTTTCTCTCTGATCTTGTAATATTTTCCTTCCAACCATGCACCAACCATCCAAACCTGATCACCCAATATTTTCCTTCCAACCACCTCACCAACCCACCAAACCAATAGCTCTATATATATTACTTAGAGATACTTCTCTTTTCACACACCAACAAAAATGTGGATAACAACAATACTACCCAAATCTCTGCCCATTGGGAACTCTTTTCTCGCCTCTCTTCTGTCTTTTAGGGCCACACCTGAGTGGAACTGTAGGGTAGGAAGAGTCTATTTTTTAGCTTGTACTCAAAAACTGAGTTTACAAAGGCTTAGTGTTCTTTGGAATTGGGGATACAAGGTTTCCCAGGGCATCCACCAAGATGTTCCCAATCCTGATCTCAAGTCCCACACTTTGCAAATCAGAAACATTTGCACAGAAGGCAACTTTTCATGCCGAAACATCTTTTGCTATTTACTTTTACATAGGCCTACTGGTAACAAAATTTCTTAGTTTTTTGTCTGTAAATGAGTTCAGTAGGCTTATTTGTCAAAGGATATTTTAACTGGATATAGACTTTTAGATTGGCAGTTACTAACCTTCAACATTTTATAGACAGATATTGTTCTCTGGCTTCCTTTGCTTCTATTAAAAGGTAACTATCAGTCTTATTTTGGTTCCATTGAAGGTAATAGAGGGTTTTGATACCTCCTCCAGTTGATTTTAAGATTTTCATTTTGTCTTTTGCCAGGTTTTACTTGATGGAACTAAGTATAGTTTTACTTGAATTTATCCTGGATGAAGTCCTTAGATCTTTAGTCTTGACCTTGAGGTCTTCAGTGAGTTTAAGAAATTATCAGTCATTAACATTTTAACTATTTCTTCTACCCTCTTATCTTTTTTCCTAATTTATGTGTGATTTGAATTACACTTATGTCAGCCCTTCCACCGCATCCTGTGCTCTCCTGCACCGACCTTAGTTTAGAAAGGATTTAGTTTTGCTTCTGTCAGCAGCTAGCAGATAACATCAACATAACTAGGTATCGATGTAGTTCATTCAATGTTGATACATTAATGGTTAATCATTTCCCTTTTGGTTATTCCTAAGGTCTTTTGTGCCCCACTTGAAAGTAATGCCTTCCAACTTTTACTCCATCCAATGAGGCTGTTAGAAGTTCTGGGTAGCCTCTCTTAGGCATCATAGTTTTAAATCTACCTATACCCCAAGATTTAAGAGCCAAAATTTCTGGCTTCTTATCTTTCCTTATTAATGTCTTGTAACTCGATTTCTTACTTCCTTGGCACCTTCCTGAAACATTTGAATAAATATATAAAAACGTTTTTCTCAGATTTTCAAGGGGAAGTGCTGGTCAAAAACAACATAATCTGCCATTTTAGGAAAAAGCCTATTGACAGTAGTGTGCAATATTTAGAAAATGGGGCTTGGCAGCTAGTCATACTAAGATTGATTCCTGGTTCTCACATCTAGAAGCAGCTATACCATTGTGTTTAAGAGAACAAGTACTAAAGCCAGACTATCTAGGACTGAATACAAAATCTCTAAGTTGTATGACCTTGGATAAGTTTTTTAATAAATATCTGCTACATAACTTCATATATAAAATGAGAATGATACTAGTTTCTACCATCTTATTATTGTGAAGATTAACATGTTCAAGCAATTATCACACTGCCTAACATAAACTAAACACTCAGTAAATGGTAGAGTACTATTTTCCATGTTCTCATTGGCAAACAGGACAATATGACTGACTAATAGTGTTGTTTCAGGAAGTAAATGCCTTAATTTAAAATTTCATTTTTCTATTGCATAGAACCTAGTAAATACTATTATATATTTGTATGTAAAAAGTAAATAAATAGTAGCAAATAATAAATAAATGAATTAAGAAGTGGTTTTCCTTCTTCCTTCACCTCCCTTCTGTTTTAGCAGATTGCCTTATCAATTTCAGAGTTAAAAGACTGATTGACTCAGATTTTTATTTTTAAAATGATTAGATGTCACCAAAATCAAATTTGAAACAGTAAGAAATTAAATGATCTTTCTGTGCACTTTGGAAGGCTTTCTCTGCACACTGGAAGACACTTTTCCATGAATACATGATTGATCAAACACGATCTAAGGAAAAAAACTGTATTTCCTATTCAAGTCCAAGGTCAATGACACAGAGGCAATTATAGTAATTTTTAAGTATTTGCAACGATTTTCAAATTTTATCCATTTAATCATTTTTATTATTTCTTTTAATACCTGAAATGTTATTTTTAAGTAAGAAGTAATAATGTTTTCAGTAGTAATGATTAGAGATCACTTGATAAAAGAATTTTGTTATGCATTTTTCTATATGGTTTCATAATGATACAACTGTAGAGTGTTTAAATTTTTTTTCATTTTAAACTGTTTATTTTTTTTAATGTTTATTTATTTTTGATCGAGAGGGACAGAATGTGAGTTGAGGAGGTTCAGAGAGAGAGAGGGAGACAAAGAATCCGAAGCAGGCTCCAGGCTCTGAGCTGTCAGCACAGAGCACGATGCAGGGCTCAAATTCACGAACTGTGAGATCATGACCTGAGCTGAAGTCAGATGCTTAACCCACTGAGCCACCCAGGTGCTCCAGAATATATTTTTTTTAATTTTAGAAAGAGAGAGAGTGTATGTGGGGGAGAGGGGTTGAGAGACAGAGACAGAGAGATAGAGACAGAGAGAGAGAGAGAGAGAGAGAGAGAATCTTAACTGGCTCCATGCTCAGCATGGAGTCTGTTGCGGGGCTCAATCCCACAACACTGGGATCATGATCTGAGCTGAAAATCAAGAGCTAGATACTTAAGCAACTGAGCCACCAAGGTGCCCCAACAACTGTTGCATAGTAAATAATAAACTGGCTGAACATGAAAGAAGGTCTTATATTTAACCTTATGTTTTCCAAGATTTTCATTAGTCCTTGAAGAAGCACTTCTCAAATGTGCAAGCAATTTCTGAGAAAGTGATAATATATTTTGGATATAATAATGATAATGATAATAATAATAATAACTTGTACACCAAAAAAAGCATCTGAAACTTGAAAAAAATTAGTGTATAATGATATAAATTCATCTCTTGCATTTATGGGAAGAAAAAACCTACAATAAAGTATAAATATCTTTCAATCATTAAAAATAATTACAGGGCACCTGGGTGGCTTAGTCAGTTAAGTATTTGACTTTGGCTCAGGTCATGTTCTCATGGTCCATGGATTTAAGCCCCACTTTGGGCTCTGTGCTGACAGCTCAGAGCCTGGAGTCTGCTTCAGACTCTGTGTCTCTTCTCTCTCTCTGCCCCTCTCCCACTTGTCCTCTGTCTCTCTCAAAAACAAACATTAAAAAAATTGTTTGAAAAGAATAAAAATAATTTTAAAAATTCAGAAACCAGAACAGTTGATTACAAGATATTTAACACATACTTTAGAAGACAAGGGTTGAATAAGTAGATAGAGTTTATGACCCTAGTTTTGACAACTATGATTAATATGCCAAAGCTCTAGTGAATAAAGTAGGCAGCATGCAAGAATGGACAGGTAACATAAGCAAACAAGTGGAAACCCTAAGAAAAAGACAAAAATAAATGCTAGAGATAAAAACCATGAAAACAGAATTGAAGATTGCCTTTGACGAGCTTACCAGTAGACAGGACACAGCAAAGGAAAGAATGTCTGAGTTTGAGGATATCTCAATAAAAACTTCAAAACTAAAAAGGAAACAAATACTAAAAAACAAAACAAAACAAAAAATCCAGAAGGCTTGTGGGATACCTACAAAACATGCAATGTATGTGTAATGAAAATACCAGAAGGAGAAAAAAAAAGAGAAATAATATTTAAAAGAATAATGACTGAGTATTTCAACAAATTACTGTCAAACACATGATATTTACTTATTTCAACTATTAACTTTATGTAATTTATGCATATTGATACATGAAGGTCTATATGATTTACTTTCACTGATATATTTCATTTTACAGATACATGTAAATTAATTAATTTTCCTTTTGATGGTATCTACTTCCAATTATTTGCTTCATGTTGCTGCAATAAATACTGCTTTTTAATATCATTGTGCATATATATGAGGGCCTCTCTTGGGCGGTGCTGGCTAATGGAATTTGCTATAATAATTACATGTTCTATATCAGTGTTGTCCAAACAGTAGCCGCTAGCCATATGAGGTCACTGAACACTTAAAATACAGCTAGTGTGACAAAGTAACCGAATTTTTACTTTAATTTATATCAATGTCAATTTAAATAATCACATATGACTATTAACTATGATATCTGGAGGTATCCTAAGAAGCTCTGTTAGACAGTTTGGTTAGGTTCTAATAGGACGCCTGAAGGACAGCGAAGAGGAAGTCATGGTCAGTTATCTGGAAAGTCAGATGTCTGTCTGTCCTGGCAGTGCTACAGAAAAGGCACAAGAAGCCTGATCAAACCAGACAGACCCAAGATGGTGGGTGCTGAGAGATGAAACCCCCAAACAAATAAAGAAGAAAAAGCATGGAACCTTGCTTCCAAGAAATCCCATCTGGGTAATGAATATTCATCCCTCTTGTTAACATGATCAATAAAACCCAAAACCCTGGGGTCACTCACTCTCACTTTGAACAGTGCACTTGGACTTTAATGAACTTTTCAGTTGTGCGGCTCATCCACTCTATTTCATCTGTCCTTGAACTCTTCCTCCTGACAAGACCAACACCCTCAGGTGACATCTTTGGAACAGGCTGTGTTGAAGCTTCAGCAGTATTAGTATACCAGAAAAGTGCTATACTACAAAAGTACTATATTTCTGGAAATGATACAACTATGTCATGGGTACATTCATGTTCTTTATTTTTTTGTATATTCATTTTCAACTTTATTATTTCATATTGTCTACAAAATGTTCAAACAAGTTTTCTTCAACACATCTAAGGAATTCTGTTTTATTTTCATATCTCTACCAACTCTAGGTATAGTCAGTAAAAATAATAGTTCACGATTGTTTACTTTTTTATTCCTCTTTTTTGGAGGGAGAAAATGTGTTGTCTCTTTGATTACTAGTGAGGTTAAGTATTATGTTTTAATTATGAGCTATTTTGTCCTTCTTTGGTTATATTGCAAAGTTCTTCTCCACACTTATTTTTGCCTTGTCTTTCCACTGTTTAATTACCTACCTAAGATTCAGAAAATTTATTCAAAAAGTAGTTAATGTAGTTTAATTTATTTGAATTTTTGTGTGATTTTGCTTTCATGGTCTTGTTTAGGAAGTATTTTCCTAACTCAAAACCTATTTTATAGTTTCTTCTAAAATTCTTGTTTTGGTCCTCTGGCCTATTTTTTCACTTTTTCCACAAATATTGCATATTAATTGCACTAGTTTTATAATTCTTGGTGACTGCCAAGAAAAATACCCTCCATCTTGTTCTTAAAAATTATTTTGAAAAATAGTATACACAATGTTGGGTTTCCTTTTTAAACTATTATATATATCTCTCAGTTTAGATACTTTTTTGGCCAAATATCTTTGTGCTACTAAACCCAGATTTGTCCATAAACAGAAGGCTAGACTTAGCCCCTAACCAATAACACTAGTATAGAAGTATGAGAGAACAGATCTACTGTATTTTAATGGAACACCTTTGAACTAATTTACTTCAGAGTTTTGTATGGAACCTGCCTAAATCTATTATGGCACTTGGTCTGAATCAGTCTTCCTTGGCTCCCTCCTTGTCTCTTACTAGTTTCTTCTTGGCATACTTTACAAAATCACTTGCACAAGCATACTTACTTTAGAGTAATTTCTACTGAAGAACCTAATTGAAAACAGCAGCTGTTAGCTCTTTGCTCCTCCACGTACTTACATTATGGGTGTCTAGTTTCTCACATACAAATATGCACATACACAAACGTGAATTAGTTGGGATTTTTAATGGAAAAATAATTGAATATATTGATTGCTTTATCACATTATATCTTTATACTCATGAAACTACATTTCTCCTTTTATTCAGTTCCATTATAATCATTCAATAAAAATTTGCTTCTACATAAAGTAACGCACATCTTTCATTAGATTTATTCTAAGGTCCCTTATACTTTTGTTGCTGTTTCCAATTACATTTTCTTGGTGACTCACGGGGATTTCATTTGTGACCCTAATATTTATGAACATTACTAACATTACTATATTATTCCTTTATAATTTTTCTTTCCTTCCTTCCTTCCTTTTCTTCATGTCTCCCCTCTTCTCTTCTCTTCCTTCCTCCTTCCCTCCCTCTTTCCCTCCCTCTCTCTTTCTCCCTCTTCTTCTCCCTCTCTATATTAACCCTTGAGGTTTGCTATTCTCTTCTTAGCTCAGCTATGCATTTTAGAGGATTTTTAAAAACATTTTATCAACAGTTATAGACATTGTTTTACTGTAGAGTTTTCAGGATATCTACTTTTACCATGTTGTTAGAAACAAAATTAAGACATGTTCAGGTTTGTGATTTCTCAAAAGAACAAAAACAACAGCAACAAAAAGCCTAAGCAAAATGTGACCATTTTGCCCAATCTCTTAATATTATGTACTTGACACATCTCTGATTATTCAAATGTAAGTAAAAACCTATTTAATTTGATAACCTGAGGGAAAGGTGAAAGCTAGCATTGATTTTTCTTAATGACTAAGTTATTCCAACCATGACTTCTTTTCACCAATCTCCTGATAATTCAACTTTTTAATTTTCTTCTCCTGTGCATTTGTCATAAAATATAATACTCTTTTTTATAAAGACACCTTATATTTGGAGTAATTCTGATTAGATGTCACTACCCAAAGCCCCAAATCAGAGTTACAGCAAGTACACTGCTAGCTGAAAGACTAATTCTTATAAGAACAAAGTTACTTCATATTGTATTGCTTTAAAAAATTACATCTATTACTGACCATCAAGATAAAACTGACAACTGTAATAAAGAGCTAATATAAGAGATAGAGAATGCCACTCCATATCTCTATCTGTATGTATAATTCAATTCTAAAAATTGAATTATAACCTTATGTTAGCCTTTTCAAAAGCAGAAAATCATACATAAAACCTGACAATGTCCCTAAATCATAACATTTTTTATAGTGGTTTGAAAGTTAACCAAGTACTTTTACTTCAATGATCTCATTTGACTTGATTCTCTGATTATCTTTGCGATATAGACAAATGGAGACATTATTATCCCTTGTACAAATGAGAAACCTGAACTTCAGAAACATGGATTAAATCCTCAGACCCTCTTACTCTATAACAAAAGGAAACTGATCTTGGAGTCACTATTTGCTTATATATCAAATAACAGACAACTCAAGTATGCTGTTCTTTCTGGCATATTCTACAGGAGTAGGTTTAATAAAAAGCTCATAACAGAATAACTCTAAGAATACATGTTCTTTTTTAGCATAATTGTACAGCTAATAAATAAGGTGAATGTACTATTACACAGTTGATTTGGATTAAGTAGGCAAATCCTCGTTAAGAAATCATGTTGAAAACTAGGGTATTTTCTGTTACAATCAGGGTTAAATATAATAACCAATGATACTGCATTTTTTGGATTACTGTTGCGTTTGTTATGGATTTTATTAAATATTTTCTCCACTAAGAATAACGGACAGTAGTTATTTTATTATTTTTTTTTAAGTAGGCTCCACATGGGGCTTGATATCACAACCCTGAGATCAAGCCTGAGCCAAGATGTTTAACCCACTGAGCGAACTAGGTGCCTCTGCAGTTATCTTAGATATGAGAAGCAGCACTTAGCAGTTTTCTTATTTTTTCCTTCCTTCTATCTTTGCCTCCTCTCTTATTTATTTTTATTAAAAAAATCAAACTACATGGCAATAAGTAAAAGGACTCATAATACTAAAATATAAGAATATTCTAATGTTGGTATTAAATTACATGAAAAAATTCAGAAATTTGAAAAACTTATAAAAGCAAATGTGATATATCATTTTCAATTTTATCTAAAATCATTAAAAGTTTACACAAAGAAAAGGAAATGCCAATGACTATATGATAATATACAAAAGTTTTTATTTTAAAGAGTACTAACAAACTTTGTTTCCTAGCCATTCTCCTATATACATTTATTTCTCCATTCTGCTATTAAAGCACAATGTTTTCCATCACTAAATGCATTTCCCATTGTGGGGACCTAAGCAGCTGTATTAATAAGGTGAACACAATGATATCATGATCCCTATGTCTCATACATCATTATATATTAAGTGATAGCTTATAGTCATTCAAAATTATGAATTAAATATCTGAATTCCAATTGATAAATCAACTATAGAAAACAACATAACTTTATCTTGTAGTGTTTGATAAAAATACATAATGAAATAGAGCCTGAAAACAGATTACAGTAAATCTTTTCTCTTTTTTCCCCTTTATGTGTGAGTGAGGGAAGGGCGGGAGGGGGGGTTGTGGTCGGAG
>NW_027528612.1:358412-376791 GCF_008692635.1 Crocuta crocuta
GAGGAAGAGGGAGAGGGAGAGGGAGAGGGAGAGGGAGAGAGAATGAATCCCAAGCAGGCTCCATGCCCAATGCTGAGCACAACACAGGGACTCCATCTAACGACTGTGAGATCATGACCAGAGTCGAAGTCAAGATTCAGATGCTTAACTGACCAGGCTCCCTGGCATCCCAATAATCTTTTTTTTTTTTTTTTATTGACATGAAAACAAACATCCTAAGCTGTACACCGTATTGGTAAAATGTATACAAATTTTCATACATATTAATTATAAAGATGTATGTGTACCAAATACATGTATGAGCACATAAATGACAAATATGTTAGATCAGTATTAGTTGGATTTCACTTTATATATTTTTAAAAAGTAAAATATTTAGTGGGGATATAATTTGGTAAAACCCAAGCTGTGAATGGGAATGCAAATAACTATTATATTATCTAACTATTTCACTTTTAGATAAGTATCCAAGATAAGTAAAAGGATATACATATAAGTATGCGTACTTGAATATTCCTAGCAGTTTTATTTATAATAGCTTCATACTGGAAGTAACCCAAATTGTTGTCAACCAATGAACGAATAAATATACTGTAGTACATCCACACAGTGGAATACTACCCATCAATAAAAATAATTGAACTATTAATATAGACAATCAACAAGGATAAATTTCAAATTAATTATTCCAAGTGGAAGAAGCAGAGGAAAAGAAAAGGCAATACTGTATGATACTAAGTCTATAAATTCTATAAGTTGCAGAGGCACCAGGGTGGCTCAGTCCATGGTGTCTGACTTAGATTCAGGCCATGATCTGATGGCTCATAAGTTTGAGCTCCTATCAGGCTCCCTGCTGTCAGTGCAGAGCCTGCCTGGGATCCTCTGTCCCCTTCTCTCTCTCTCTGCCCCTTCCCACTTCATGTGCTCTCACTCTGTCTCTCTTAAAAACTGCAAACGAATCTAAAGTGACAGCAGATCAGTTGTTGCTGGTGCTGATGCTAGAGGTGGAATAGAGGGGTGAGAACAGAGAAGGACATGAGGAAGACGTGAGGGAGAGTTTCTAAAGGTCATGAGAAAACCGCTATGGATGATGGATATATTCATTGTTTGGATGTAGGTGATTGTTTCAATGTATAATACTTACATGAAAATCTACTGAGGTGTATATTCTAAATATATACAAATTGTACATCAACACTTCATTAAGTTATTAAAAAAATATGTTGAACTGGGCCTAAATGCCAACCCTTCCCACCTACTTCTCAGACAGAAATTAATCCAAAGTCACTTATTCAAGAAAGCCAGAACTTTATACAACTGACAGTTGTGTACTCTTTTGTAGTCACCTAAAATTGTTAAAGTCTCTGAATCATCTCCGAAGTGCTTAAGATGAAGTCTGGGCAGCTACCCTACAAAACCCCAGTGGCTTTCCTCGACTAGTTCTGTTTCACTTCACAAGGACAGCTGACCATGCTGGGTGCCATGCAGACCATTCTTGCACAGTACTGAGTCTCCAGGTAAGAGATTCCACTTCCCCACTGACGCATATGGCACTGGCTGTCCTAGGCAGAATGTGACTACAGGAAGGAAAAACCATTTCAACTGTTTCAAGCCGAAAATAATTTATTATCAAAGGATCAGATATTACCAACATTATCAGAAGAACTACATGGGTGGATTCTAGACTAAACCTATCCAAGAAAGTAGGAATCGGGAAACTATCCCTGGCCCTGGGACTCCTGATTTCAATTACATGATGTGTAGGGATGAGCCACAGATCAGATGAACACTGTCTGCACCAACTCAAAGACTTTCAACATCAGCAAAGCCAGTGATAGCACCCTGGAAAACTGGTGTAAAAACCCCTAATATCTTCAATGCCTGCAAATGAGCAGAGAGGAAAAAAAAAGTACAGCAAGATAGCCTTGCCTCATTCTGCCTTACAGAATTGTTTATAGTTATACCTAACTCATTTTAATATCTCTGGATATTTCCCAGATTCTGGGAAATGTAATCTAACCCATGTAGTATAGAAAATTATATCATAGTAGAAAGATTTGTGGATGCTGAGTGCCATTCACCATGCCCACTAAATTATCCATTTCTACCAGCTATCAGTCAGAGTCTCAGTTTTGCATAAGTGGGAGCTGTGCTATCAGGCATGGGTGAATTGTAGAAGTTGCACTAGGAGAGAAAATACTATCTTCCACTTCAGTCTCAATATTTTTTCCACAAGAATACCAAAGCAGTACTGCTTGTGATGGTATGCCTTATGGGTTTTTTTGTTTTTTTTGTGTTTTTGTTTTTTTTTTTTTTTTTTTTTNAATTATCCATTTCTACCAGCTATCAGTCAGAGTCTCAGTTTTGCATAAGTGGGAGCTGTGCTATCAGGCATGGGTGAATTGTAGAAGTTGCACTAGGAGAGAAAATACTATCTTCCACTTCAGTCTCAATATTTTTTCCACAAGAATACCAAAGCAGTACTGCTTGTGATGGTATGCCTTATGGGTTTTTTTGTTTTTTTTGTGTTTTTGTTTTTTTATTTTTTTTGTCTTACAGGATTTTTAATGAAGCAGTACTATTAAAATAATTTCACTTATATTTTACCCTGTTAATCCACAATATAAATATGACTCTAAGAAGAGAGGGATATGGAACTTAGAGAAATCTTTTTTAATAATTTTTTAAATGTTTATTTTTGCAAGGCAGAGAGAGACAAAGCATAAGCAGGGGAGGCGCAGAGAGAGCAAGAGTCACAGAAATTGAAGCAAGCTCCAGGCTCCCAGCCGTCAGCATAGAGCTCGACATGGGGCTTGAACGCATAAACTGTGAGATCATGACCGGAGATGAAATTGTATGCTTAACCAAGTGAGCCACCTAAGCGCCCCTGGAACTTAGAGAAATATTAATGATAAACTCCATCCTGTACTCTGACTTTCCCCCAAACAATGCAAGTTTTATCAGTGATTCATATTTCTCTGTTTAGCATATTTATTATATTTAACTCTTGGTTATGCTAGAATGAATTGTCATCTCTCATGGAAATCTATCTTAAGGAGTTTGGTGGACGACGTGTCCTAAAATGATGCAACAACCCCCATTCCATGTGCTCTTTTGCAATGTTACCCTGATGTTGTCTAATCAAGAGGTGAAGTCTATTTCATCTCCTTTTGAATCTGAGTCACCTTGTGACTACTAGGACCAAAAGAATTAAAAGGAAGTACATTCTGGGACTTTTACGAATAAGCATTAAAAATGCTTGGTAGTGTCCACCTTGGTGCTCTGGAGGTAGCATGTGAGAAACTGTGAGACCATCATGCTGTGTGAAAGCTCAAGCTAGCCACATAGGGAGGCCATGTGGAAAAAGAGAAAGAGATGTCTGACCAGCCCTGAACTGCTCTGGTCATTTCAGGTAAGTAAAAAATAGGCGAGTAATGAAATCACCTTGAAAATTTCAGCCTTCTATGTCAGCCCAGTGTCAACTCATATGGAGTAGAAAAGCTGTCCCTAGGAAACAGCACTCAATATAGTGTAGGTGCCTGACATTATGCATTTGATTGCCAGGTATCAGCTTCAAAGACATCCATCCTGAATAAGAATACTGCCTGCTGTGTGATACAGCTACTAGCTAAATATCCAGATAAGAAATTAGGCTGTCTCCACCCACGAAGTCCCCTCTTTCTGAAAGCCTTAGAAAATCTAGAGTGACCCTGCTTCTTCCTTTCGAATGTCCTAATTCCCACTCTTCCACTTTATATTAGCCAATAAAGACTGAACTTGTGGGGCACCTGGGTGGCTCAGTTGGTTAAGCATTCAATTCTGGATTTTGGCTCAGGTCATGATCTCACAGCATTCGTGGGTACAAGCCCTGAGTCTGGGTTGTCAGTGCAGAGCCTGCTTGGGATTCTCTCTCCCTGTCTCTCCCTGTGCCCTGCTTGTGCGCGCGCTCTCTCTCTCTCAAAATAAATAAATAAACATTTAAAAAAAAAACAAAAAATAAAAACAGGATTACATTTCAGATATTTTAACCTTTAGCTTAAAATGTATTTTTTAAATATTTTTATGTATTTATTTTATTTTTAGAGAGGCAGAGAAGGAGTGGGAGAGGGGTAGAGACAGGGAGACACAGAATCTGAAGCAGGCTCCAGGCTCTGGGATGTCAGCACAGAGCCTGACGCAGGGCTCGAACCACAAACTGTGAGATCATGACCTGAGCCGAAGTCAGACACTTAACCAACTAAGCTACCCGGGCACCCCTAAAATATATTCTAAAAACATTGCATTATGAATTATGATATTTTAAGCATGTTTTTAATGCTCTGCATATTACTGAAATTCTGATATTTCTTATCTGAATATTTTACTGTTTTAATTTTTTGGTTTTCTAAGGATACTATCAAATTTTATAATTAAGAATCAAATGTGGTTTGCAATTTCTATTAATACCATTACATAAAGTTAAGAAGATAGTCTATATTTCACTTCAGTTGTATCTTCAGATAAATACAATTAGCTATTTATAAGATAAGTAGTCTCCAGTTGCCTGAAGAAAAGGAGAGGGTGAAGTACTTGATCAAAATTAGGCTTCCTTGCAACTAGCAATTCTAGGAAAATGAAAAGGTATGGTCACATACTCAAACTTCATTTTAAAATCATTTATAACCATGTTGGTGGAAATTCACTAAGTCATGTGGAAATATAATGAATTCTAGGAGCAAGTGCGCGTGTGCATGCGTGTGCGTGTGTGTGTGTGTGTGTGAGAAATTCTATGTATGTTTTAATATTTTAAAGTCAGTAGGAGAAGAATGGTCAATTGTGAATAAATATAACCACAGCCCCTCTCACTGAGGGGTCTCTTGATCACAGAAGTCGGCTAAGTCAGAGTAAGGACTGGAACCCTTGGGGCTGACAGAGAAGCATGAGCTTTCACTTTTCTTAGGATCTTTTACGAAGAAAGCCTCCTGAGCACAAACTGACTTGTGTCGGCAGTGAGTTTCTGAATCCTGACAAGACAGGAATGAATATCTTTCTTTGGATTTACTCTCTTCTGTCATGTCAGGGGGGAAAAATACTGTGTTAGCCCCAAGAATAAAGTTACCAAACAGTACTAAATTCCCCAAGGAAAGAAGCTGTTCCTGGGGAAAGTCTGTAACAGTTAATTGGAGCACTTTTGACCAGACTCTCTCTCATTATGGTCTCAGTGCTCTGAGAGCCCTTTGAAAAACATATTAATGCTCCAGGCCACTCCCTTCCCCTCCCTATAGATAAGGCTGGCTAGTGTAGAATAATCTTTGAAGGGCAGCTTCAGCTAAAAGTGCTTCTAATTTATAGGGCAGAGCTAGGAGGGAATGAACTCTGAGGCCAGGAAAAGAGAGCAAATGTGGAGGGGAAATTAGGCAAGGATGCTGCAGAGGAATTCAACATCACACGTTTCTTATCTGGGCTTATTAAAACTCTGCCCAACTGTAGCTCACATTTTCTAAAATAAATATGTTATTAAGATAGCATTCAGAAAGCAACAATAATGAATATATGTGAAAATGGACCTTTAGATCACAAATTCTAAGCAAATCAAGAAAGCAGCTAATTACTGTTGCTTCTTAATTACTGTCCTTCCATTCATTCTCTCTAATCTTTGCTCCAAAGCTGTTAGGCTAATGCTCTCTCCTCTGAACTCTAAGACAACCCATTTCTAGGAGAGACTTCATAACAGTTTTTTTGAAGATTTAGGAAATGTAGGACTTTATCCAAAAGACATATTCATTGTCCACCTTATTTAAATCCTACAATTTTGAAAGGGCTCATGCTATTGCGGAACTGTTCTAGTCCCACGGTGAGAGATGTACTGATGTTTTGTACTTTAAAATACACCACTTTCAATGGAGAACATCACTACCCTCCGCAGATTTATCCCAACCTCTTCCCAGTCAGTGGGAGACTTCTTCATTCCATGGATTTTGTGGCTTGTGTCTATTCTTTTTTTTTTTTTTTTTTCTAGTAGGGTAGAATCTTAAGTTTGTCTAAATTACAAGTAAAATATTAAAACAACTCAATATTGTTCTGTATGCAGTGCTTATTTAAATCTTTTAAAATGATTTCTTAATTCAATACAGGTATGGAATAGTCATGTATACAGAACCACACTGCTAGTTGCAACATTTTTTTAAAAAGCCTATTTAGAAGGATTCAAAACTCTTGGACAAAGTATAAAGAATTTATTAGGTCATAGGCTTAAAACAGGCAAGTTGCATATGACCTACATATCACTGAAGATAGATGCTTAATTTAATCAGAAAACATGTGTTTAGATTGAAACATAAAATTTAAGTAGAAATAATTAGA
Source organism: Crocuta crocuta (assembly GCF_008692635.1). NCBI lineage: Eukaryota > Metazoa > Chordata > Mammalia > Carnivora > Hyaenidae > Crocuta > Crocuta crocuta. The sequence goes on from NW_027528612.1 coordinate 364,755, forward strand.
AACCCTACTTCTCTAATTAAACATTAGAAGATTGTTTTAATAACAAAATAGCAAAGTTTTAAAGGGAAACATTTGACGAATTAAAATTGAAACGGAATAATCACGGCCTTTTAAATAATATAAATGATAAAATATTCACAGAAGTAAGCATAATGTAGGTTGTTTTATTTTAACTTGTTTCCCAAAACTGACTTATCCTAACTTTCAATTCACTTTTTATCCTTTTAGCACTGCAGTTTATATCATTAAAGACTTTATTCACCTATAATTCTGATAGAGTATCTCATAAAAAACATGTACACTTAAAAAGACTACACTTTCATTAAATAACGTTTAAGTTAAGGAAATTAAACTGAGGTTTGATGACTTGTTTTCCCCAAAAAGACTTTTATGAAGGAACTAATTCACACTTATTTACATTCATTTTCTTAAAATATAACTTACCTTGCCATGATGAAATTTTAAGCAGTACTTGAAAAGAATCTCATTATTGACACAGTACTTTTAGACCAGTTAGTTTCATGATTTCTCTTTTAATAGACATCTTTACATATTTAAATGAAAGCAACTTTATATCCTTACTCCATATGTAGCAATAAATAAAACACATATTTATCTGATTCTACAGAATGTCAATATTTTTTTACACTGATCCGTTAATAAGCTGGAAAATATTTAATAGCCAACATTCAAAGAAGTTAAGAAAAAATAAAGGCCTGATATTTTAACATTTGCCAATTTCTATGGTGTAAAAACTTCCACAACGGTTGCTTTCAAGCTACAACCTGAAATTGTCAAATATGTAGTTTGTAAAAATATCATCATAATTGTATCTGCTAATCTGATCTGAGCTGGTTTCCACACAATACCTAGTAAGTCTTTAATCAAAGACTTTTAAAACAATTCCATGTTTACTATGTCTGCTTCTACTATTGGGAATTTCTAGGGTTATTTATCATTTTATGATGTTTGCAGTAATAATCATTCAAGAAACAATAAGAAATAATTATCACAGAGGAACCAATCAGGCTAGACAATAGAGGTAGCAAACCAAATAATATCATTTTAAGGTTGCTGCTTTACTTGTATCTGTCTCTGCATTTTAGTCTTATAATTTTTTATCATGTTTTGACCATTTCAGATTGTATCTTGAGGTCACTGAAGGCACTCATACATGTCAAAAGTACCAGATAGGTGTTATTATTCAGTACTTAATAAATTTTTAGCGTATGAACTTCAGTAATAACCCACTCTGTGGAAAATTATATTTGTTACTGAAATAGTGAAAAATAGCTGAAAATGAATATTCATCATTCTCAGTTTACTTCTGATTCTACAATGTTACAAATATGTCACTCCAGAAGCTATGGAACAAAGTTTATTAACCTAATTTCATCATAACCAAAGACTAATAAAAATGTAAATGCCAAATATAGGCTAGTGGCATTCTTATTTTACAGTAATACATTTAAAGACATACTTTGTGTGCATATTTTTTGTGTACACACACACACACACACACACTTTAATTATGGTCAAACCATAAAATCACATTTCAGAATTTCACATCATATGGCATTCTTTTGCATTCATATATACTAATTTGCATATTCTTATACTTCTCTTGTTTGAAAATAGCTCATGAATTATGGTTTCCTCCCACCTTAGTACCTCAAACATTCAAAGATCCACAAGTTAGTCCTCATCCTAGAAATTTTTGCATAACTTTCCAGACCAGACCATTGTGTAGAGGTCTTGCCCTGATATTAAGATTTGATCTCAGTTCAAATACCTTGATCTATACTTTACTGAAGTTGTAACTGGAGCAATTTTCTACTGATTGTAAGACGTAATCAATTTCTTTTACCTCAGTTCTGTTCACTGGTACCACTGTCATTGGTAAACCATGTTGAGGGCCAGTAGAGTTAAGGATTCCTGAGAAGTGGGGCCAGATAGTAGACCTGACACACATCTCTGAGCATACACACTGAGCAAAGCTTGATTTGTTTTCCTTTGGAAATCAAAATAACTGAAATTCTACTTTAAAAAAAAATCACTCCACTGACCTTGAGAAAGCTGTCAAACATGGAAGGAACTTCTTCTTTTCTACAAAAAAAAGAAATGAAACAAAATGACAGGTGCCAAGTATCTTCAAATAATAAAATACATTTACAAATTTTTGAAGCTTTTTCTCCTTTCAAAGTTTGCCAAGATATGTTACTTCATTTCACTGTTTGGCAGGTGGACATCCTTCAGCAATATGTTGGAGGGTAGAAGATATTTCCTGAACTATTGTTTGCATTCAAGAAGCTCTGCCAGGAATGAAGTTTTTCTCCAGCAAGCTGATGTTTTAAGGCAGCATTTCTGAGTATTAGCTTAAATTATTTCAGGGATACTTTGAAAATTTTTAAAAATCAAAATGGATCAAGACCAATTTAATATAAAAATGCAAAAGTAAACAATGATCCAATAGAAATAAATTTAACTAGGAATAGTTTTTAAAAAACCATATAGTTTTAACCTTTTGCCTGATAACTGATACATATCTAAAAATATGCTATCATTCAATAAATTCTAAATAAGCATTTACATCTATAAATGAAGACACAGAATAAAAAAGGAAAACACACTCACTTATTTGTGATTGGCACTGATAACAGCAATGCATCGATGTTTTTGCATAAAATAAAAATACAAAAAGGACAAAAACATACATTGCTTATGGTCTATATACTTTACCAGGGACACCAATTTTCATTAATCTCACATCCATTGGGTCTTCAGAAATTGCTTATTATAAAAGTTTACTATAACCTACCAAATTGCAAATAGATGCAAGATTATGAACATTATAAAGCACAGGAAATCTGATATTGTCTAGGATACTTTCTTGATTAACTCAGGCTGCTATATCAAAATATAAATTGGATGGTTTATAAACAAGATACATTAACTTATTAAAGAAGGTTAGAAGTCTGAGATTAGGTGAGCAGTGTGGTTAGATTCTGTGAGAACCCTCTTTAGGTTGCAGACTGCCTACTTATATTCTCAGGTAGTAGGGAGCAAAGAGAGAAAGCAAGCGCTCTCCTGAATTGTATAAGGGCACTAATCCCATTCATTAGGGCTCTACTTTCTTAATTTCATCCAATCCTAATTATCTAACAAAAGCCCCACTGCTTGATTTAATCACATGGTGGGACAGGGGTGCAGGGAATGGTTTGGGAGACACAAGCATTTAGTCCCTAAGGTATAATATATATAACTTCTTTTAAAAAAAAAGTGTTTATTTATTTAGTTATGTATTTATTTGGGGGGAGAGAGACAGACAGGCAGACAGAGCATGAGTCGGGGAAGGGCAGAGAGAGAAGATAACCAAGAATCCAAAGCTGATTCTGAACTCTGAGCTGTCAGCAGAGAGGCTGATGTAGGGCTTGGACTCCTGAACTGTGAGATCATGATCTGAGCCAAAGTCAGATGTTTAACTGACTGAGCCGACCAGGTGTCCCAACATATATATTACTTCTAAGTGATTGCAGCTTATTCATGTGATTCCAACAACTTTCCAGCAATCCTTAAAATTTTAGAAATTATTGCATTAAAAGATTAAATCATGGGTGTGGCATTTAAGTACAAACAAGACAAGGCAATTATTATAAAGAATAAAAGGCTGAATTTAACAGAAGAACAAGGACTTTGGCAACGTGGGGGGCGGGGGGGAGTCATGAATCCTCTGGGCTAGTTTAAAAAAAATTGCAGCCAAGAAATTTTCCTGCAATTCCTTGTCTGTGATACCTGATCAAAGGTGTAAAACAATTTGTTAGGTTAATTTCTTCTTTTTTAAAAAAGTGTTGTTGTTATTATTTTAATTTTTATTTTTTAAGTAACCTCTATTCCCAACATGGCCTTGAATTTACCACCCTGACACCAAAAGTCACATGCTGTACCAGCTGAGCCAGCCAAGCATCCCACTTCTTAGCTACTTTTTTTATTTTGTGGTTGTTGTTGTTCCTCTCCCCACTTCTTAGCTTGTTAGGCTAAGTTTTATAATCAGGTATCTTTGTCAAGATTACAGACCTTGCAAGGGGATCAGACATAAACAAGTAGAAAGGTTTAGGAAAAGAATAATATTAAGAAGTAAATCATGTTCTTACAGAAGACACAGATGACCTATGAAATTACTAGAAATGACACTAATATTCTTTTTATATTTTAGAGGGCTTACTTGTGTTTTAAATACCTTTCTCTAAAGAATATCCATTCAAAGCATTCAGGAAAAGAGGTTTTCTCACATAGATAAGGGATTATAAGTGCTCATTTCCAAAGATCTAAAATATCAAAGGAAAGGAAGTGGCAGGATGGTAAAAATCATTAAGGAAATATCTGTTGTCATAAGAATTATAATAGATGGATGCATAGATCCAAATATGATGTGGGAAACCTGGGTGGCTCAATCAGTTAAGCTTCCAACTCTTATTTCCACTCAGGTGATGATCTTATAAATCCTGACAGTGCAGAGTCTGCTTAAGATTCTCTCTCTTTGTCCTCTCTCTCTGTCCCTCCATCTCTCACTCACTCTCTCTCTCTCAAAATAAATTAACATAAAAAAAGATGATATGATAGACAGATGATAGATAATTGTGTAAATAGGATAAGATTAATATTACATTATTCCAAAGAACAGACATAGAAAAAGAAAGCTCAGACAAATATAAAGCTCCCTGTCTCCATCTTTCACTCATAGAAAAAACCAATGAATTGTTTATCTTTAAAGAATTAAAAATTAAGCCTTGATAGCTATACCTTAAAGTTATGTTATATAAAAGGGATTCTTAAATTATGTACCAATTTAGACTACTTAATCTTTAAAGTCGATTTTAAATCCAAAACATTGTCTTTTGTAGTCAAGTTATATAGGAATAAACATAATAACAGGAGGCATCCGATGTTATTCATTATTTAATTTTTTTTTAATGTTTTATTTCTCAGAGAGAGAGACAGAGAGAGAGAGACAGCGTGAGCAAGGGAGGGTCAGAGAGAGAGAGGGAGACACAGAATGTGAAACAGGCTCCAGGCTCTGACCTGGCTGTCAGCACAGAGCCCGACGTGGGGCTCGAACCCACTAACCATGAGATCATGACCTGAGCCGAAGTCAGATGCTTAACTGACTGAGCCACCCAGGCACCCCTCATTCAACATTTAAAAAGCTTAGACAAAAGGCTGATAAAGAGGTTCATAATATTAAACATAGTAAACAGCAAACCAGGATCTCAAATGAGTTAAACAAATTCAAATTTTACAAGTCAGTGGTATAGCACCAAGAGTGAACCATAATGTAAACTATGGTCATCATTGGGTGACAATGATGTGGCAGTGCAGGCTTATCATGTACCACCCTGGTGGAAAATACGGATAGAGGGGGTGGTGATGTATATGTGGGGGAAGGAGGTTTATGAAGCATCTCTGTACCTTCCCCTCAATTTTGCTGTGAACCTTAAACTGCTCTAACCTATAGTCTTAAAAAAATCAACAGCTGAAAGAATATATATTTTTGTTCCTAGAGGAAGGTGTATCTGGCAGGCAGACAGTTTGGAAACAGGCAGGCTAGAGGCAAGGAGCGGACAGAGGCCAGAGACAAAAGGAGGGGTGCTTGATCACAGTCCCATGAGAGCATAAAGTTCCCGTGCCTGAAACTGGGGAGCTGGGTGAAGCCATTTCCACCTCTGCTGCCCACTACACACACACAGACATGCACACTGATCCACTCCAGTATGCTAAGCAGCTCCACCTAGTGAAGAACATAGCCATTACACTATGCTCCACCCAACTGCGCCTTTCAAGCACATCCCCCAAAAGACGAGCACAAGTCATTCCACCTGCTTAGTCTAGGAACTGTAGAGTGCTTCATAATTTTAGTTTATAGGGGAAACTGGATATAACTTCAGTTTACTGGTTATTTATTTGTTTCTTTTGCTTCTGTTTTAGCTTAAGTTGTTTTATGTTTTCTTTTTTTATTTCTTCCTCTTTCTTGGATACAAAAACAAATTATTTTTGTTTCTTTTCACTTTGTTTCTTGTTTTTAATTTTTTTATTTTTATTTTATTTTATTTTATTCTAGTTTATTATATAAAATTTTAAAAGTTTTTCTTACCTTTTTTTCTTTCTTTTCCTTTTCTTTTTTTCTCTATTCTATCAAGTTCTTTCAACAAGCAGGCCAAACACCCCTAGGACCTAGTTTCCTTTATATGATTTTTTGTTTTGTGTTCATATTTTTAATTTTAATTGTTTTCTTCTTCCAAAGTGACCAAATGAAGAAATTCACCCCAAAAGAAAAAACAGGAAGAAATGACAGCCAGGGACTTAATAATAGAGATATAAGCTGATGTCTGAACTAGAATTTAGAATCATGAAAATAAGAATACCAGCTGGGGTTCAAAAAGCATCGATTACACCAGAGAATCCCTTTCTGTGGAATTAAAGGGCATAAACCCTAGTCTGGCCAAAATTAAAAAATACTATAACCAAGATACAATCTTGAATGGATACCACGATGGCAAGAATGCATGAAGTAAAGCAGTGAATCAGCGATATAGAAGATCAAATTATGGAGAATAATGAAACAGAAAAAAAAAGAGGGAAACAAAGGCAAAAGTTTATAGTACAAGACTTAGAGAACTCATGGTTTATTAAAAAGGAATAACACCCAAATCACTGAAGTCCCAGAATATGAAGAGAGAGAAAAGGGATAGGTTTATAAGAGCAAATTATAGTGGAAAGCTTTCCTCTTCTGGGGAAGGACAGAGACATCAAAATCCAAGAAGCACAGAAAACTACCATTATATTCAACAAAAATGGACCATCACCAAGGCATATCATAGTCAAATTCACAAAATACACAGAAAAGGAAAAAATTATGAAAGCAGCAAGGGGGAAAATAAAAGTTCTTATCCTATAAGGGAAGACAGGTCAGGTTTGCAGCAGTCCTATCACAGAAACTTGCCAGGACAAAAAGGAGTGGCAGGATATATTCAACGTGCTGAATTGGAGAAATATGCAGTCAAGATTTCTTTATCTAGAAAGACTGTCATTCAAAATAGAAGAAGGGGTGCCTGGGTGACTCAGTTGGTTGAGCATCCAACTTCGGCTCAGGTCATCATCTCATAGTCTGTGAGATCCAGCCCTTCCTAAAGAAAATAAAATTTTCAAATACACAAACTAACCTTACATCTAAAAAAGCAGGAAAAAGAAAAGTAAATAAAGTCCAAAAACAGCAGAGGAAGGGAGATAATAAATATTACACCATAAATCAATGCTGTTGAAATAAAACAAACAGACAGAACATAAAACATGAGCTGGTTCTTTGAAAGAATTAACAAAATTTCATAAACCTCTAGCCAGACTTAACAAAAAGAAAAAAGAAAAGACCTGAAAAAATAAAAACCAAATGGAGGAGGTGAGGTCACAACCAACACTACAGAAATACAAACAATTATAAGAGAATATTAAGAGCAATATACGCCAACAAATTGGGCAATCTGGAAGAAATGGATAAGTTCGTAGAATCTTATAAACTACCAAAATTGAAACACAAAGACATTGAAAATTTGAAGAGACCCATAACCACTAAAGAAATTGAATCAGTAATCAAAAATCTCCCAAGGAACCAGAATCCAGGGCCAGTTGGCTGGCTTTCCAGGGAATTCTACCAAACACTTAAAGGAGAGTTAACACCTATTCTTTTGAAGCTGTTCCAAAAAAAAGAAATAGAAGGGAATCTTCTAAACTCATTCTATGAGGCCAGCACTATCTTTATTTTAAAACCAAAGACTCCACTAAAAATAACTACAGATCAATTTTCCTGTTAACACGAATGCTAAAATTCTCAACAATATGCTAGCAAACTGGCTCCTACAATACTTTAAAATGATTATTCACCATGATCAAGTGGGATTTATTCCTGGGATGCAGGGCTGGTTCAATATACACAAATCAATCAATGTGATACATCATATTAGTAAAGGATAGGAACCATATGATCCTCTCAACAGAGGCAGAAAAAGGATTTGAAAAAATATAGCATCCTTTCTTGATAAACCCTCAGGAAATTAAGATTAGAAGGATCATACCTTAAGATCATGAAATGCCATGTACCCAGAGCTAATACCATCCTCAATGGTGAAAAATTGAGAACTTTCCCCCTAAGGTCAGGAACATGACAAAGATGTCCACTCTTACCACTGTTATTCAATACAGCATTGGAAGTCCTAGCCTCATCAATCAGAAAACACAAATAAATAAAAAGACATCCAAATCAGCAAGGAGGAAGTCAAACTTTCACTCTTCACAGACGACATGATACTCCATGTGGAAAACCCAAAAATCTCCACAAGAAAATTGCTAGAAATGAGACATGCATTCAGCAAAGTCATAGGATATAAAATTAATGTACAGGAATCGGTTGCATTTCTGTACACCAAAAATGAAACAACAGAAAGAGAAATTGAGGAATCAATCCCATTTACAACTGAACCAAAAACCATAAAATGCCTAGAAATAAACCTAACCAAAGAGGTGAAAAATCTATACATTGAAAATTATAGAAAGCTTAGGACAGAAATTGAAGAAGACGCAAAGAAATGGAAAAAACTTCTATGCTCGTGGATTGGAAGAACAAATATTTTTAAAATGTCAATACTACCCAAAGCAATCTACATATTCAATGTATTCCTTTTCAAAATAACAGCAGCATCATTCACAGAGTCAGAAAAAACAATCCTAAATTTTGTATGGAACCAGAAAAGACCCTGAATACCCAAAACACTCCTAAAAAAAGAAGAAAAAGAAAAGCTGGAGGCATCACAATTCCAGACGTCAAGCTATATTACAGAGGTGTAATCATCAAGACAGTATGGTACTGACACAAAAACAGACACATAGATCAATGGAACACAATAGAAAACCTAGAAATGGACCCACAAATATATGGCCAACTAATCTTTGACAAACCAGAAAAGAATATCCAATTGAAAAAGGATGGTCTCTTCTGCAAATTATGTTGATAAAACTGGACAGCAACATGCAGAAGAATGAACCAGGACCAGTTTCTTACGCCATAAACAAAAATAAACTCAAAATGGATGCAAGACATAAAGATAAGACGGAAGTCATCAAAATCCTGGAGGAGAAAACAGGCAATGACCTGTTTGACCTCGGCTACAGCAACTTCTTACTTGACATATTTCTGAAGGCAAGGGACACAATAAAAATTAACTATTGGGACCTCAACAAGACAAAAAGCTTATGCACAACAAACAAAAAATTAGCAAAAGTAAAAGGCAACTGACTGAATGGAAAAGATATTTGCAAATGGCATATCAGGTAAAGGGCTAGTATCCAAAATCTATAAAGAACTTATGAAATTCAACACCCAGAAAACAAATAAGTGATGGAACAGGCAAAAGATAGGAATAGGCACTTTTTCCAAAGAACACATCCAGATGGCTAACAAACATATGAAAAAAATACTCAACATCACTCATCATCAGGGAAATACCAATCAAACTACAATAAGATACCACCTCACACCTGTCAGGATGGCTAAAATTAACAATTCAGGAAACAACAGATGTTGGCAAGGATGAGGAGAATCAGGAACCCTTTTACACTGCTGATGAGAATTTAAATTAGTGCAGCCGCTCTGGAAAACAGTATGGAGGTTCCTTAAAAAATTTAAAATAGAACTACCCTATGACCCACCAATTGCACCAATACCAGGTATTTATCCACAGGATACAGAAGTGATGATCTGAAGGGGCATAAGCTCCCCAATGTTTATTGTACCACTATAGACAAGAGCCAAAGTCTGGAAAGAGCCCAAATGCCCATCGACTGATGAATGGATAAAGAAGATGTGGTATTTATATATATATATATAAAATGGAGTATTACTCAGAGATCAAACAGAATGAAATCTTGCCATTTGCAACAATGTGGATGGAATCAGAGGGTAAGTGAAATAAGTCACTCAGAGAAAGAGAAATATCATATGATTTCACTCATATGTGAAATTTAAGAAATAAAACAATGAACATAGGGAAGGGAAGCAAAATAAAATAAAATAGAGAAGGAGACAAACCATAAAAGATTCTTAAATATAGAGAACAAGGGTTGCTGGTGGGGGTTTGGGTAGGGGAATGAGCTAAATGGGTCAGGGGTTTAAAGAGGACACTTGATGGGATAAGCACTGGGTGTTATATGTACATAAATCATTATTACAGTGTATGTTAACTAACTTGGATTTAAATTAAACAAATAAAAATTAAAATTAATTTATTTTAAAAAACAAGTTATAGAATAAAGAGTGGCTTATTTTTCATTTTCTACATTTATTTATTTATTTGGTCTCTACATTTTGCATGTGTTTGATTATCATTAGATAGTTGAAACTCATAAAAATTTATAATGTTGGCTTTAAGACTAAAAAGCTTGTACTTCTACAATGATCCTCTAGACAGTGGACTGCATAAGCCAGTTCTGACCAAGACCATCAGTTTAGGTTAGGTCTATGACAATTTTCTATGCTACACTGGCAGAGTTGAGTAGTAACAAAAGAAATTATATGACCCACGAAGCTAAAAATATATATGAAAAATAGTTTGCTGGCATGCTTTAGAAGCAAACTCTCAGACCAGCCTGAGACAATGGTGCCCACCTTGACTACTGTAGCAGCCTGATGGATGGACCAGAATTGGACCTAGCCACTCCACTGATCAGTCAAGAATAACCACCAAATCAGCATTAGGTCCATCATATTCAGGTCTACATGTTAGTTTATTGATGAATATCAGGGATCCTTGAATATCTCAGAAATTGGGTCTTGTAGAAACTCCCAGCTAATCTGATTGGATTTTTTTTTTTTTTTTTTAGGATCTCATTGAATTATAAAACCTGAATTCACTATTTTGAGACAGTTGATATTTGAGATAGTTGGCTCTAACTGGCACAACTTACTCTTCTGCTTACTCTCTACAGACACTCAATGTGTGAAATCCAATAGCAGGTCTCCAAATTGTAACAAACCTGCACTTTATTTTGTCATTCTATCAGAGAGTTCAATCAGGTAGGCAGAACACTATGAGTTTCATGGAAGAGTAAATTGAAAAACAGTTTGTTTTTTTTTAAATTGAAATTGAGCTCATGCAATTGAGGAAAACTCAATGGGGATGTAAAGTTCTGAAAAGGATCTGAGGAGAGCTTTTATCAGCATGGAGCTTACAAAGGGCAATAGCTGCTAGGATGGAAATGTGAAGAAAGCTATCGAAGTTTATGGATTGTGTTGTCTCTCTGTTTCTCTTCCCTGTGAGTTTGCCGCAAAATGCCCGGTGGTAGGCCTGAATCTTTGCTGGTCAGCAAGAGCGCCAGTTAGGAATAAAATATGTGCTGAAGCAAAAAGCCAAGAATAAACTGGAGTTGGCAGGCCACTGTGAGCTTATCCCTCACCAACAACAGTCAGTAGAGCTCCCAACTGCTGCTTTATTATGCAGATTTCTCTCCTGACAAACCTAATTGATATCACACACAGAAGAGAATTCTGGGAAACACAGCTCCCTAAACTGACACAGTCTTAAACCACTGCCCCGTGTTGGAAAGAATTATACAATTTAAAAATATTTGTGATTATATGTTTGTGTGTGTGTGTGTCCCTGTGAGTGTATAATCACTCAATCAAGTATACATTTCAGGCCATTTCAGGGAACTCACCAAGAGTAATAGTTTTATAAGACGGTATCAACTGAGAAGATACATAATATAATACACTGTATCAATTGAGAAGATATATAATATAATACATACATGTTAAATGTTCACTTAAATACCTTAATTGATGACAGCATATTGCATGTTCTCAATTGGAAAAAAATAAATTTAAATGTGACATAATCAGCTTTAAAGAAAGGATAAAAGATTTACCTTGGGAGGGGGCAAGACGGCGGAAAAGTAAGGCGCTCCGTACTTGCACTCGCGCCCATACATCACACAG
>NW_027528613.1:0-161 GCF_008692635.1 Crocuta crocuta
CTCCCTTTTTTTTTTCTTTTTTTTCCTCTTTTTGTTTTTTCCTTTATCTTCTATCTTTTTTTCTTTTTTTTCCCTTATTTTTCTCTTTCTTTTTTTCTTCTTCTCTCTCTTTTCTCTCTTTTTTCCCCAGAACTCTGACTGCTTAACTCTGGTCGCCAGCT
>NW_027528613.1:560-776 GCF_008692635.1 Crocuta crocuta
CTTTTCCCCTTTTTGACCCTTTTATGTATTTTATACTCCCTATTATTCACCCTCCCTCCTCCGTCTTCTCTCTTAACTTTGTCGTTTTCCCTCTCGCTTTGCATGTTAGTTGAATTAGCCTGTGCGTTTGTGTGCTCCTGCTCCCTGTGGTTTGTCTGTCTGTTTTCTTTTCAGGGCTACGTCAAGAAACAAGCTAGAGTACACAAGGTGGAGAGT
>NW_027528614.1:0-935 GCF_008692635.1 Crocuta crocuta
AATCATATAGTATTCCAGCCATGGGACATAGTGTTAAAAATAGGTATGAAGCTTATATTGAAGTAAGGGAGAAAGACAGTAAGTACACAGATAATATAAGAAACAAATTAATCTATAAATCGCTGGCTAGGGCTCTTTCAGGGCCCAGAATGAAGAGGCTTTCTTTCGCTTCAGACAGACTGTGGAAATAGTAGCTCAAAAGAAAAATGAAGGGGTAGAGCATCTTATCAAAGCAGACAAATATCTGAAAACTGGTTTTTTTAATGGCAACCAGATAGTGATGGTGCCACTTCTGAATCTGGAGACAAAGCATCTGAGCAAGAAGGCGTGATGTTGGAGGAGATGCAGAAACTACCAACTGATGGAGAAAGCCAGCATGATGTTTCTAGAAAACAGCACTCCCAACAGAGCAGCCCTGGAGGCACTGGAACACAGCAGTCACTGGAATTAGCTGGAAAGCTCATAGAAAATGTATACCTGGAAAAGTCTGGACAATTTTATCAACAGATAGCCCACATGTTTGAAAATGAGAAACACTTTAACAGGCAGTTGAATGAGTAGGGAAAGCACTGAGACTGCTGGCACAAGAAATGATCAGGCAGCACTCTATTCAGAAAGAAAAAATATTTACAAGGACAATAAGAATTATTCAATGGGGCATAAGAAAACAGTTGCTCAAGTCTTAGTTTACCTATTCAGAAATGACTACACGGCCACAGAAAGCTATGTCAGGGAGAGTCTAGCACACTAGGGGTCCATGGAGGACTCACCAAACTTCACACCCGAAAAACAAACAACCCAGGGAAGAAATGGGCAGAAGATATGAACAGACACTTCTCCAAAGAGGACATCCAGATGACCACCAGACACATGAAACGATGCTCAGCATCCCTCCTCATCAGGGAAATACAAATCAAAACCACACTGAGATACCA
>NW_027528614.1:1954-2299 GCF_008692635.1 Crocuta crocuta
ATTTTGTCTATTTGGGTGCTCTCTCTTTTCTTTTTGATTAGTCTGGCTAGAGGTTTGTCAATTTTGTTTACTTTTTCAAAAAACCAACTCTTGGTTTCATTGATCTGTTCAATTGTTTCTTTGGTCTCTATGTTGTTTATTTCTGCTTTAATTTTTACGATTTCTCTTCTTCTACTGGGTTTAGGGCGTTCTTGTTGCTCTGCCTCTAGTTCCTTTAGGTGAGCTATTAGATTTTGCACTNGGGGGGGGAGGGGGGATGGGCATGGAGGAGGGCACTTGTGGGGATGAGCACTGGGTGTTATGTGAAAACTAATTTGACAATAAGCTATTTGTAAAAAAAAAAAA